>NC_079436.1:10536401-10678901 GCF_903798145.1 Danio aesculapii | reverse complement strand
AAGATACACATTTAATTTTTTTACTCATAATACTGTTTATTTGGTTGTTTCCACAATCATTTACTTTTTAAAACAGTTTGCATTGTATATTTATCTATTTGTGTTTTTTATGCATTATGTTTATTTTAATAATTTTAGTCATATTTTCATGTTTTCCTAAATCCAATCTTAATTTGTTATTTTCCTACTTGTGTGCTTTTATTTCTGTTAACCCAGTGTTTAAAGGAATCTCCCCTTGGCACTTGACATCTACTTATTATCGAAAAAATATAATAATAATAATAAAATAAATGAAGTAACCATGACTATTCACTTGTGATGAAATTATAAATCCTGCTTAAGACACCAATTACTATAACTACACTCTCAGAAAGAGTGTACCACTCTCAGGTGGTACCTTTTCAAAAGGTACACACTTGTACTTAAAGGGTCTATATTGTTACCTCGAAATTATAAGTACCTAAAAAAATTTAAGAGGAACACTTTTGTACTTTCCAGGTACTAATATGTTCCCTTCAGGTATTAATATGGACCTTTTAGGTACACATTTGTACCTTTTGATAAGGTACCACCCCAGTGACAGCTCGCGTATCTTTATTTCTGAGAGTGTATATGAGCTGATACAGCTTCCAGTTAAAGGCTTAATTTTCTCTTTTTTCTGTTAAAGTACAGTACGTGTCTGTGCAGGTAGATCGGCTCACAGGCTTTGCAGATTCATTAGAGCTTCACACGTTCTCTGCAATTGGCCCACAGTGACCTGCATTGTGATTGGTCTTTAAATCCTCTGAGGGTGTCTCTGCAGGGAGATCCTCTGCTTCTGTTTCCAGGATGAGAGTGTGTGAACTACATTATCTATAGTCCTCTTTTAAGTGAGCAGTAATGCTATATCCATACTAAAAAGCCAGAGCTTTCCCTATCTAATTGGTCTTCATTTTTGTTGCAAAAAAATACAAATACAACCTTTAAAAAGTTATCACGGTATGTGGCGATGGAATTCAGCCATTGAGATACACTAAAGATGGAGTAGAAGACTTGGAGAATTGGCCTACACTGTATAACAAATATGTTAATTAACAGTTTCCGTATTTAGTGATTCACAAGTGCTTTCAGTTTAATTACTGTTGTGAATGGCATTATGGAAGCTTGATCTCTGCTCTGTCGGCTTTTGATGTTGAAAATTCAACTCATTCAACTCTTAAACTCAATCACAAAATACGGAAAACTGCTAATTTATGGATATTTTTACAGCATCTTCATTTAGGAGAGTGACAGATGCTTTGGACATGCGACAGTTCCCCCCCTTGATCTTGCATTATCTTGTTGATGCTGCTGTTAGGTGTTAGGTGATGTAGCCATGTCTCAATAGGGTTGAGGTGTGGGCTGATGGCATAATCTGTTCACAAAATGTACGGATTGGCAGGACACACAAAAATGCAAGGGTGTCGTTTTCAGATTTATCCACTCTGGGACCCAGTTTAAAAAAAAAAATGCATTTCAGGCTCACAAAACGCTAGATCCATGGACAAAATGCAGATAATTATTTTTTTTACACATACTGTTAATCACAGCCTCATTGACCTTTATTGAGAAATGCTGTGGAAGGTGAAAAACAATAACTAAAGTCAAGGTCACACTGCAATTTTTGACCCATAGACTTCCATTCATAAGCATGCAAATGCTACAGAACGCAAGCTTCCGCGAAAAGTTTCACATATTGCTATATTCCAAAGTTTGAAATTTGTGAACTCTGACCTACAAAATTGCATCATGTGATTGCATGAGACCAACAGAAGATCAAAAACGGACCTCTCTGTACATAAAATAAAAATATGAAGCAATTGAATTAGATATCTTTATCGATGTCTAATCATCTTGTTTTATCCCACTCCTTCTCACAGTGCCAAATGACAGAATTTTGCATGATTAAACTCTAGGGTGACAAATTAGGATGGTGTTTACACCATTGTGTTTTTCGTTGCAAAAAAAATAGACATTGTTTTGGTTATGTCTGGCCTGTTTTAATTTGGAAATGCTGGTGTTGTGTTTTATACTAGGGTTGTCAAAATTGTCAAGTTCCGTCATCAGTTCACCACTTTTTAAAGCTGTTCACCAAGTGCAAACACAGATACACTGACGTATCTGAAGCATTTCCGAGCTTCATCGTTCAGATGGTCTGATGGTATGAGCTGACATATGAGCAAAACTATTTTATTTAACTATTTTATGCCTGCTCAGAACCAAAGCAGCGTAAATGGATTCTCTGGAGTCTGATGATCAAAAGTACTCAAAGAACAACATTACTATATTATGTTTGCTTCACGAAGCATTTGAAGCAAGTGAGGCCACTTTTACTGAAATATCTGTTCAACTCTTGAACAGAATGAGATTTCATAACCAAACTCACAGTGCACTTGAACTCAGTTTGAGGAAACAGTTTAGAAACATGGCAATGCTAAGAAATAGGGCATACAGGCATCATGTCCAAACGGGTAAACTACTTTTGCGAACTTGTCCTAGGTTTTTAATTTAATCTTGATTAAACCACTAAAGTGCAATTGTCTAGATATTTCTAGGTCAATAATTAACAGAAAGAATGTTGAACTTCAGCATTTGGAAAGCTGTAACAAGATCATAATAATATCTTTTTAGACATATGAGTAAAAGCCTTAATCTTGCACATGTAAATTCTAAATATTCCCGCTGACCTCCCTGTGTGGGTTTTTAGTGTGCATGGCATGGCAACACCTCAAGTTTAATGCTTGACACACACCAGTCCTGATGATTTATCTTTATATAATTTTCTGTTTCTTTTCCCCTTGTTTGCAAACATCAACACACGTCCTAATTATAATGTGAAATATGTATAAGAACATGTACTTCATCATTTAAACAGCTTAACGATCATATTATTTGATCAGGTGATGGGTGCCACCATGTTAGTGGAAAGATCAGAGCTGCTGGATTTAAAAATTGTCAATTTATCAACTTCCCCCGAATTACATGCAAGTTTAACTGGGAGAAGAATAGAGTAAACTTTCTAGTAACCTAAACAGTGAGTATTTATCTGATGTGAATGAAACACATCATCAGATTATTAGTAAAATGATTATTATAGCCGTCTTCATAAACATCCTTGTGCATTTTTACAAACCATTAATGCTGTTCTGCTAGTACTTATGATGACGTGACACAATAAGTGTTCTGATCACACCGGTGTGATTGTACGCACCTCAGGGTTAAAGTTCTTGAACCCCGATAAGTTCTGCTTGCAGCTCTATTTAAATTTCCCTTTTTGCACACACTTTGCAACCTTTCTATGTTACTCCTGGGTAATGATATATATGTACAGCTAGTGTTTATCAGTCAATGATAAACGTCCGGTGAAAGCCTAACGTGACTATTTTCAATTTCATATGGTTCATTTTACAGCATCAGTGTTGTAATGTAAATAAGATACAATCAGTTACATAGACTTAAGCATTCATTTGGGTGTTCAAGCATAAAATTAGATGAAAGACCATGTAAACGCTAGCTCCATTAGTAGCAGCAAGCTAGTGCAGAAACTCCATTGAAAATACAGGGTTAAAATAAATGTCCATATTTTAAAAACATGAAAAAAAGATGGAATTTAATGCAATGCATCTTGTACAGCCGGATACCGACTTTATATCAATCCAGTGAAGATCACAGATTCTTAAAGAAATTAGATCTTAAACTTGGCAATTTTGTAATGGCGCAACAGTTTACCGGAAGCGCTTGGGCTGGCTGAATGAAAATGAAAAGTCTGTGTGCATATACCCCATTATTTGAAGGTGAACAATTAATGAATGGATATTCTAAGAAACAGACAATCAGGACTCACTTTCTCCTGGTTCCTTGCTTTTTCTGCCACTGGTATTCTTCTTCAGCATGTTCCTCCCAGTGGTGAAGAGATTGGTGAGTTCATCCAATGGGCTGGTGGGCGTCCGTGAGCGCGCCACTGAGACGTTCTGCATGGAGCCATGATGGCGTCCCCCTGAGCCTGCATCCTGCGGTGGGGACGCCTTTCCATGAGGTGTGGCGGAGGCGCTGCGAGGAAGGCCTGATGCAGAAAATGGTCCATCAATAGGTGGTGACCGCATGAGGCTGAGGGGCGTCAGGCAGCGGCCCATACTGACTGGTGAAGGGCAGGCCGAGTGGCTGCGCTGGTAACTGTATGAAGAGGAGGAACTTTTATAGAGAGCACAGGGCAATGGTGGTGCGGACGAGCGCCCAGATGCTGTTATTGTAGGAGTTGCTGTTAGTTCCCTTTCAGCACGCCTTAGGTGCGACGTCGAGGCAGAGCCGGAAGGTTCCAGAGAAGATGACGTTGGGGACTTGCCAAAAGAGCCATTCTCAAACATAGGAAGCTTTGCTACATCAAGCGGGGTAAGTGGGGACTCGTCTGAGTTGGGAGAACACTGAGCTGGGGCTGGAGGAAAAACCAGTAAAGGTGGCCTGTGGGACAGCAGGTTAGGGAACGGGGCAGGAATGTCACAAAGGGGCACTCCTCGAGGGGTCGTACAACGGCTCAGAGGGGTATAGATTTCAGATTCACTTGGGCAAGGTGTGACACATAGCGATCGACAGTTCACAAGATCCCAACGTGAGTCGTACTCATCAAGTGCCGGATACTTCATTTCTTCATAGACAGCCTCACCTGGCTCATCTTCCTCAGTACGAGGGGTGGCTTCCTGCCCCACGTTCCCTGACATCTCAATGTAGACAGGTTCATCTAAGTCCTGCGGCTGAGGAGAAGGCGTCTGGCCATCTCGTGAGAAGAGCATATTGGTTGAACCTTTTGAACCATGACTGCGGATATAAGATTCATCAAAGGAAGTGCTCAGTTGTGTGTTGGGGTTCCTCTTAGGCTTCGGTGGGGGAACTTTCCTGCAGTCCTCACTGCAACCTTGTGTTCCTGAGAAATAAAATAAAGAAAAATATAAATATACAGCATAGCTGCAGAGGGTTTTGGGTTGCAAACAACAGGAGATGCCAGATGGTCTTGCTTTACCAGCACTCAATCACCATCGGTGGTGTAAAGTAACAAATTACAAATACTCAAATTACTGTAATTGAAATTGTAATTTACTATGTAGTTTTATAAATGTGTACTTTTACTTTCCCTTGAGTAAATCTTTAGTGCAGTATCAGTACTTTTACTTCACTACTTTGCTTCAACCTGCAGTCACTTCTTCATTTTTTCTTGACTATGACGATTAAAAATTCAGTCCTGTGATTCCTGTCCAATCGAAAGGCACATAGAACATAAATCAGCTCATAATGAACTACGTCAAGACATGGGCGATTTACAATTGCAGCAAACTGTTTGGAAGCATTAAAAGTATCAAAGAAGATGTCGAAAATTTTTACACGCATTGACCGAGAGACTATTTAGATGCATGTCATTGATGAAAAGATGACGGATGTCTACTGTATAATGACCAAAATGGCCTTAAACACCCAGGAGGCACAAGGCGTCAACATGATGTCAGATTGATGTTGTACACCAATGTCATGGCGATGTTGCATTTTGTTTGTAAATGAAAATCAGGTTGACATCAGAACCCAACATCAGGCTGATGTCAATGTCCAACCCCAACCTAAAATCAACCAAATATCAACATCTAATGATGTTACAGCTTGACGTTGTGTGGACATTACCACTATGACGTCTATCAGACGTTGGATTTTGGTTGCTATACCTGATGAATAGATGTCAGTAATTGATGTCAATATGACACTGGTATAAGATGTTGGCTCGACGTTGGATTTTGGTCACTTTCTAACGCAACCTAAAATCAACCAAATATCAACATCATTTGACGTTGTTATTGGACATCAAAATAACGTTGTCCGTAGACGCTGGCTAGACATTGAATTTTGAATCACGATCTAAATCTAACCTGATATTAACATCTTATGATGTTGTGTGTCTGCTGGGTCATAACTAAATGCACTACAGAATGTTACGTTTACACACATCCACAAATTATATGTAAACGCATCAGCTTTAAACAGCATAATACTCACTACTCTCTACTCTTGAGTACTTTTGAAAGGGCTCATACTTTGAGTTTTTTTACTTACAGTTGAAGTCATAATTATTAAGACTTTGAATTTTTTCTTTTGTAAATATTTCCCAAATAATGTTTAACAGAGCAAGGAAATTTTCACAGTACGTCTGATAATATTTTTTTCTTCTGGAGAAAGTCTTATTTGTTTTATTTCGGCTAGAATACAAGCAGTTTTAAATATTTTAAAAACCATTTTAAGGTCAAAATTATTAGCCCCTTTAAGCGATTTTTTTTTCGATAGTCTACAGAACAAACCATCGTTGCAATAACTTGCCTAATTACCCTAACCTGCCTAGTTAACCTAAAGAACCTAGTTAAGCCTTTAAATGTCACTTTAAGCTGTATAGAAGTGTCTTGAAAAATATCTAGTCTAATATTATTTACTGTCATCGTGGCAAAGATAAAATAAATCAGTTATTAGAAATTAGGTATTAAAACTATTGTGTTTAGAAATGTGTTGAAAAAATCTCTCTGTTAAACAGAAATTGGGGAAAAAAATAACCAGGGGGGCTAAAAATTTCGGGGGGCTAATAATTCTGACTTCAACTGCAAGTATGATTTTTCAGTACTCTTTCCACCACTAACCACCATATAGGCATATACCTATACATTTATATGACATGCAATAAAAGATGAAGGGTACCTAATTAAACACACACATAGGCGAACAGAATCTGGGCAATCCTTCACAAGTGACTCACATGAATGAGATAATAATCTTTCACACAAGAACTATACTATTCCAGCTCCACTCTGAGAAATAAAGTGATAAAACGCCTCGATTTCAGTGCTGGGAATAGATGATCATTTATTATATCAAAACATTTTCTCATAAACGCAGGGTGTGTGTAAAGAGAGGAAAGTGTAAAACTGTGCTGCACCAAGATTAAAGTCATTTTTCATGTTTTCTTTTTTCTCATCTCTATGAGTCAGAGAATCCTTTTGCGCATGGCAGAAGCAAAAAAAAGGAAACTACATGTGTTAATTCGGTGAAATTCAGCACTGGTGGATGTTGAGGTCTGTTTCCGTGCCTCTGAACGTGCCCTGCTCTCTGTGCCTCTCCCCTCCCTACGAGTGGATGTGTTTACGCTTGCCCACTCTCCTCCAGGGGAACTAAATCTAGGTCAATCGCTCCTCCTGAATGAATTCTGCACTGCCTGGTCCCTCCCCCCAACACCCCCACCCCACCCCCCACAACTGTCCTCTGAATGAGGGACATCCCCCACTCCTTTGCGCTCACTGGCTGAAGCTCAGTTAAGCTGACTGCTAGCCCGTTCCTCATTGGTTGTTGCTGCACTCTAACTTCTGTCACCTCGCTGACGATTGGCGGAGGCTGATGTCTGATGTCTGGATTGGTGGAGCAGCAGGGAGCCTCTGTTTCTGTGGGCTGGTTGCCGTGGTGTTGAGGAAGATCTGCGTTGTGCATGCTGTGATACCTTCAAATTCTGGCAAAAAGCAACTCTTACGGCATATTTCAGTACTGCAAAACATCTACTGACTTAATAATTATTTTGCAGGATTCCTCTTTGAATCTTTGAAATACTTTATAGACTTTGTAAATAATCAGAGGTTTGAAAACCCTGATTTATTTTTATATCTATAAGTCCACATTAACAGCAGAATGTTATTTTGCATACATTTGCATATACTATCTGGAAAATGTTCATGAATGTGGACAGAAACTGGTTCAACATCAACTTTTCCAAATTTATTTGTGGTTCAATGTTGTTTTCTGGCGACCCAGTGGGGTAGCACGATGGCCTCACAGCAAGAAGGTCACTGGTTAAGCCTCGGCTGGGTCAGTTGGCACTTGTGTGTGGAGTCTGCATGCTCTCCCAGTGTTCATGTTTTCCCCACAGTCCAAAGACATGCAGTACAGGTGAATTGGGTATGCTAAAAAATTGTCTGTAGTGTTTGTGTGTGAATGAGTGTGTATAGATGTTTCCCAGCGATGGGTTGCAGCTGGAAGGGCATTCACTGCGTAAAACATATGCTGGATAAGTTGGCGGTTCATTGCGCCGTGGCGACCCCTGATGAATAAAGGGACTAAGCCGAAAAGAAAATGAATGGATGAATGTTGTTTTCTGCAGCAGGAGTTTGACCTCTTATACAGATACATGACAGAGTGGAGCTCCTTTAGCAACATATGTGTCCTTCCCTGCTTTAATTTTCACCCAATTAGTCAAAATTAATTATGTTTATGCAGGACAATGAGCACTTTTAGCTTCGCTTAGCATTGAACTAACATCATTGAATCGCATATAGTGGCATGAAACTGTAGGAAATACCTGTATCTTGGCATTTTTTTGCAGTCCACTTAGAATCCAACATGGAAATCAATTTCTTCTTTTTCAAATTGTTTTGAAATTCAAATGGCATTAATATGCCTGTGTTTTAATTTCTGTAATAAATACGGCTGTCAAGCCAGGATCTTGCTGGTTTATTGTGGGTATGTTGTTTACATAAATAAATCTGTGTTACAAGTTAAATAAAAATTCTAATAAACAATTATATTTTGAATTTAAGTAGTTTTTGTCTTGCGTTTACATTAATTTTACATATGAATAGCCAAAATTACAAGTTTCAGTCTTTTAATTGTGATTAATCGCGATTAATTTTCCAAAAAAAGTGTGATTAATTAGTTATTTTTTTTATCGATTGACAGCACTAGAAATTAGTCTTTTTTCCAAAAAAGTAGTGTTTCTTTAAGAAAGAATTGAAGATCTACTACTTAGCAGAATAAATAAGCAAGCCTGCTGCAACCTCTTGCATTACAACATAAACTGTAGACTTTAAAACATAACATATTACAATCATGTTTGCACTCAGACAAGCTGCGACGCAACGTGATTTGACTATTCAAAATGATGGTAGCCAACTCTCCGCATTGTTGACACAGGTGTGTTTGCCTTTACATAAAAGAATAGCCAGGGGTCATTTTAACCAATGATTGAATAACAGCTACATTGCAGAATCAGTGGAGCGGGATCTGTGTAGGTGAAATTCAGAATAAAGAGTCACTTACCATCACACCTCTCTGATTCGTCGCCTTTACAGTAAGTGGGACTGATGTCCACCGCTTCAGAGGAGATGCTGAGTTTTGTGCTGGGGTCCCGTCGGGGTTTAGGTGGAGGCTGCTTACGGGATGTGGGGCTTCCCTCCTCCTCCACTCCTCCCACCGAGTGCAGGGACTGGGAGCGGACGCTGAAGCCCGGGTTACAGGGGTGCTGGTGCTGGTGAGGGGACACATGCTCTGCAGGGGCCGGCATGCTCATTGAGCCCATTCGCAGGTGCTTACCCTCGGTGACCACTTCTTCCTCCCTGATAAGAGAGAGAAAATTTAAGTAATGAATGCTTTCTGAATCCATTCATGACTGGCAATGTGATTTTTAAACATTTTTTAACTGATATGTGGTTTAGGAGACAACACACCAGACACTTTCTTATAAACCAGGGGTACCCAAACTCGGTCCTGGAGGGCCGCAAAGTCCTGCATGGTTTAGTTCCAACCTCAATTACACACCAAAAGCCTCAGAGTAAAATTTACTCAATTCAGAGAGTATTTGATTCATCTTTAAATAAGGGCAAACAGGTTGGTAAAAAGTAAAGCTGCTTAATGATCCTCTGCTGAGATTTTGAGAGATGCAATGTATTATATAAATCACAGCTGATTTCATCTAAGGCTGTGACTGAAGTCAGTTGTAGTTTTGAGTTTCTCTTCTGTGTTTCTGCTTATTAACAGCAGGTGTTGATCATCTGTGCTCACTTAATCCTTTCATTGTCTCATTAACTTGAGTAACTTTAACTCAATTTAGAGAGTAAATTTTACTCAGAGGATTTTGCTGTGTAGACATATCTGAACCAGCTAAACAAGCTCTTTTTAGCTATACTAGTAACTTCCAAGCAGGTGTGTTGAAGGAAGTTGGAGCTGACCTCCGGTGTCTTGACATTTTATCCTACCCATCAGATTATGCTACCAACACTGTTTTTGAATGGTTCTGAGGTTGAGGCTAGGGACTAAAATTTACACTGGTAGCAAAATCTGATGGCTAGCATATTGCGTCATCAAAATGTGCTACCTACTTTTTGAATGGGAGGTAAACAATCTGACAAGGTAGGACAAATCGACAGAACACCAGCACTCCAGGTCAAAGTTTGGGCACCCCTGTTATAAATGCTCTGTTTCTGGAAATATTGTGCAAAAAAATATTGTGCAAAAAAATTGTCTAAACGAACTTAGACTTGTCATGATTTAAAGTCTATGTGAACCGAAAAATTTACAATGATTATTTTGCTAGCGCACATGGCTGTTCTTTGGTAAATAATTAATCCGTGCAAAGTAAAATCCACTTAAAAAAGGAGTTGTTTTGGTATTATACAACCAAAGTCTGACCATTTGCTTCGGTCTTTCTTTATTGATGTCAATTTGATGGCTTTAGCCACAATTTTCTTTAACCACGCCGCTCTTACCACTAGTTTGTTACAAGCGAATGATGCACAAAAAGAAAGACTGCTAGAAGTACATTAGTGTACTGAAAAAAGGCTCAGCAACTTCAAGCATTTTAAAGAATTATTTTTTTCCTTCACTCGTAAGTCACTTTGGATAAAAGTGTCTGTCACATTAATAAATGTAAATGGTTTGTGGTTTTATATTTTCTAATGTATGTAATATCACCCTGTAATCTCACGAGGAAACGTGACTATTTTACATTTCGTCATTTTGTTAGTGCCTTATTTAGTGTTTACTGCCTTCAATCGTATGAAAATGAATGATTTTAAAAAGGAGGCGTGGCACATAACCTCGCCCCTAAACCCAACCGTCATTGGGGAATAAGCAAATCGTACTAAATTGTACGAATGTGATCATACGAATTCATACGAATTAGCAACTAAATCAAAAAGTTACGAAATTGCTGTGAGATTGTGTTGAATAGTAACAGTACTGAATGATGTATTTTTGGTGTGTAAGAACTCGCTGATAGATACATAGGAATGTACACTTAAAAAAAATTATTCTGTTCATCAAGAATAATTTTTTATTATTAAATGCATTTATTAAATGTAAAAAAAATGTTAAATTGTCAAATATTTATTGATTAAATATTTATTTATTACTTATTGTATGTAGTTTCCCTACATGTAGTCTGTGTTTCCTAACACCATAATATAAATTGCTGCAATGTAAATAAATAATGATTGCTCTATTTGAAGTAATTAATTTCTGTTGAACACCCTCATCAGACATAAATGATAGAGTTAAAGGCCCCCAACAAAGCAGGAATCAATTATTCAGTGGACATACTTTCATGGGACTTGACCAACTGTTAACTAACCAAAGTGAGCATTTAAAGTTAGCTTTTTGTTGTTGTTGTTGTTGTTGTTGTTGTTGTTGTTGTTGTTGTTGTTGTTGTTGTTGTTGTTGTATAGTGAAATGCATTCCAATGAGCTAATTAACCATAAATTATAAGGGATAGTTCACCCAAAAATAAGAATTCTGTCATTATTCACCCATCTTCTACTTGTTACAAACCTGTTTAAGTTTCTTAGTCCTATTGGCAGTGGTGGAAAGAGTACTGAAAAATCATATTCAAGAAAAGCTACCATTACTTGTCCAAAAGTGTAGTGAAAGTATCTGTTGTAAATATTACTCAAAGTATGAGTAAAAAGTAGCCCTTTTAAAACTACTCAAGAGTAGTGAGTAGTGAGTAGTTAGTACGGCTGCTCCGTTTACTTGCAATTTGTGCAGGCATGTGTAAACGTAATATTCTGTAGTGGATTATGTTTTTGTTTAAGGCCCTTTAGCCACGTTTTTTAGTTATCATACAGTAAACATCATCTTCTCATCAGTGTCTCTGAATTAGTGCATGTAAAGAATTTGGACATCTTCTTGGACGACTGTAATGTTTCCAAATACTTTGCTAAATTTATAAAGGGCCCATGTCTTGAGGTTGTTACTTTCTATGTTCGATTTGATTGGACAGGAACCACAGGACTGATGCTTCCACTTAGGCAATCCCCATAGACAAGAAAAAAATTAAGTAGTGACTGCAGGTAAGGAAAATAATAATAAGTACAGATACACCAAAAATGTACTCAAGAGAAAGTAAAAGTACACATTTTAAAACTACCAAGGGTGGAAAGAGTACTGAAAAATTACACTTAAGTAAGAGTACCATTACTTGCCTAAAAATGTGGTGCAAGTAGAGTAAAAGTATCTGTTGTAAATATTACTCAAAGTAGGAGTAAAATGTAGCCCTTTTAAAAGTACTCAAGAGTAGTGAATAGTGAGTATTAAACTGTTAAAAGCGGATGCATTTACATGTAATTTGTGTATGTGTGTAAACGTAACATTCTGTAGTGCATTAGTTGTTGCACAACAGGCACACGTCACAAGATGTTAATATTAGGTTAGATTTACAGATGTAAATCTAGACTTCAATTTGTTCCCTTTGGTGCCGTTCATTCTGCGGCGGTGACGGTAGTTGATGCGCCAGTAGCTTTTGACCGCTGGGTGGCGCTTTAACCACTAATTTTCAGCTTTGCCTTTTACAAAACTAAATAGACGTACCTTATGTGATGTGATGTGTTCAGATGACCAATGGTTCAGATGACCAAAATTTAATGTCTAGCCAGCATTTAAGGACAACATTATTTTGATCACCAATAACGACGTCAAATTATGTTGTTATTTGGTTGATTTTAGGTTGTTAGAAAGTGACCAAAATCCAATGTCGAGCCAACATCTTAAACTAACGTCATATTGACGTCAAATACTGACATTTATTCATCAGGTATAGCAACGTAACGTCCACACAACTTCAAGCTGTAACATCATTAGACGTTGATATTTGGTTGATTTTAGGTCGGACGTTGGTCACTGACATCGGTCTGACTGTCTGACTGTCTTAAGTTCTGATGTCAATCTGATTTTCATTTCCAAACAAAACGCAACGTCCCTACGACGTTGAGGTACAACGTTAATCTAACGTCATGTTGACGTCTTGTGCCTGCTGGGTGTTTAAGGCCATTTCGGTCATCATACAGTAGACATCCGTCATCTTTTCATCAATGATATGCATCTAAATAGACTCTAGGTCAATGCGTGTAAAGATTTTGGACATCTTCTTAGACACTTTTAATGCTTCCAAATTGTTTGCTGCAATTATAAATCGCCCATGTCTTGAAGTAGATTATTCTGAGGCGATTTACCTTATATGTGCGATTTGATTGGACAGGAATCACAGGACAGATTTTTTTAATCCTCATAGACAGGAAATATTAAAGTAGTGACTGCAGGTTGAAGGAAAGTAGTGGAGTAAAAGCGCACTAAAAATGTACACAGGTGAAAGTAAAAGTACACATTTATAAAACTTCTTCCTAAATTACAATTCCTGGGGAAAACTACTCAATTACAGTAATTTGAGTATTTGTAATTTGTTACTTTACTCCACTGCCTATTGAACACAAAAGAATATATTTTAAAGAATGTTGAAAAGCAGCAGCCATTGGTTTCCATAGTGGTTTCCAACATTCTTCTTTTGTGTTCAACACAAGAAAGAAATTAATGAAGGTTTAGAACAACTGAGTAAATGTTAAGATTTTCATTTTGGGGCTAACCATCCCTTTAATGCACTGTGACTATGACACAACAGTACAAAAATATGACATCATCTCTCTCTCCCTATCCCCCTCTATCTTTCAGGCATGAGAATGAAATTACAAGGCATCCTTTTGTTTGAGTCAATGACACAAGTACTGTGTTTGTTTGCAAGGTGTGATCGTTTATGACCTGAGTGTGTGTTATTGGGTAACTTTCCTGAACAGACAGCTGCAGAGGAGCGGAAGTCTCAAGAAAGGGGCTAATTGGTCAGAGGCTTAATTTTGCCTAGCAACAGCGAACCCATGAAAACAAACACTGAATCTGCTGCTGCTCTGTGCAACCAGTTCAGTCACACACAAGTGCACACAACAGGCTTCCAAATACACATCCAGCAAACACTTGATGGATCAGACATTAAGCTCTCGATAGGAAGAGGAACGGTGATGTTTGAGCAGCTGTCTGCACCGCATGTGCCTGCTTCTGCTCGGCCAAAACAAGTTTCCTACTGTTAAAAGTAACTGACGCCATACTACTCCTTATAGCACAGCATTCAGTCAGGGTTTCAACAAAGACCTTTTACGATTTTATTTCTACTCCATTTTTACTTCTATCTCAGATTGAAGGATACTCCACTTAAACAAACAAACAAAACAAAAAATAGACTGACATTACAACTCCACAAGTCCAATCTTAAGGACCAGCAATTTTAGCTTAGCTTAGCATAAATCATTGAATCGGATTAGACCATTAGCATCTTGCTCAAAAAATGACCAAAATGTTTTGATAATATTCCTATTTAAAGCTTGTCTCTTCTGTAGTTACATTATGCACCAAGAGTGATGGAAAATAAAAAGTGGCTATTTTCTAGGCTGATATGTCTAAGAACTATACTCTCATTGCAGTGTAATAATCAAGGAACTTTGTGATATTGCCTAGCACCTGAAAATAGTCCCCAGAACTAAGCCCTACACTTGCACCATCAGTTACAATCTGAGTAATATCACTGTGTCTGCTGCAGCCATTTTGAGTTACGATGCTAATGGCTAATTATCTAATCCGATTCAGATTAATGCAAGGCTAAGCTAAAAGTGCTAAAAATGGTCAAACTCAACAGTTTAACTTTAGAGAAGTTAAAGCGTTCCTTTAATATGTACTAAAAATGTAAATTTCTCAAAAAGAAGTGTAGAAACTTTGCAGTGCTTTGAAAACAATGTGCTGCAGCACGGGCTCATAGTGGCATGAGTCTGAGGCAAGGCAATTTGATTAACAAATCATTGGGGTCGTAACCAGGAAACGTATTGTAAAATAGTAATTATTGTGGCAGTTCTGGTAGGCCATCAGCTTTAAGTAGAGTCAGCTGAAAGCAGTTCTTGAGAATCATCAACAACAACTGCAACAATGCAAAATTCTTCTTTACAATTAGTATGTGTATGTGTGGCACTGTATTATTTATCACAGTGCCCTTGACAGTAAAAGAGTTATTGTCACTAGAGGGATACTTCCCCCTAAAATTAATTATTTACTCACCCATTCACTTGTTACAAACCCATTTTAGTTTTTTCTTCTTCTGTTAAACGCAAAAGAAGTTATTTTAAAGAATGCTGGTTGACAGTACCCATTGACTTCCATTGTAATTTTTTTCCTACTATGGAAGTCAATTAGTACCATCAATCAGCATTCTTTTAAAATATATTATTTTAGGGATTACGTGAAAAAAAATATCTACCCTGTTTAAACGGGGTCAATTCGGCTGGTCTGAATGACCTATTAGGGCTTGGAGGTGACTGAAATATTTATAACTCTATCTAAAATTTTACATTGTGAATTAGTTTTTGACCCTCTTTTGGTCATATTCATAATTTCAGACAAAACTAGGTCACTCTAGGACTCACAAAAACAACTGTTGTCTTACTGCTTTATTGTGGCAAAGTGTGGCTTGTGTTTTTTGAAAACTAAGAGGGGTCTATTCTAATTATTTATCCCCCTTTTGTGTGTGTGTGTGTGTGTGTGTGTGTATTTAATTTGTTGAATTATTTTTTGCCAAAAAAAACTAGAGATGTTGTAATCTTTGCTGTAATGCTGCAATGAATATCTCAATAAAAAAACCTAAAACATATTATTTTGTGTTTAACTCATAAAGGTTTAAACCTACATGAGGGAGTAAATGATAAGGTCATTTTCATTTTTGGGTGAACTATCCTTTTAAAGTTGGTGTATTGAAGCTGCTGGGCATCATTTTTCCAACCTTTTTAATTTACAAAAGAAAAAAAAATCTTACCAATATATTAATGTTACATTGCTAAAATAATTCGTTTTACTCCTGCAAAAGATCATTTAAGTTACATGATATATTTATTTCTGTTCATGTTTTTCAGTGTTTACAGCATAGTTGTCGTATGCAAATTAGCATGTGGAATTTTGCATTAGCAAAGTTTCTGTGCACTCCCAGATACAGCTGAAGCTCAGACACTGAATGGCTGAGAATCAAAGACCTGCCTCACGCAGCGCAATGCAGCAATCCGATTGGTCGGTGGCTGCTCCAGCTGTCACCAGGCAGAACACATCTCCTGCTAGCACACTCTTCACACTTAATCTCTTTGTAACAGATTTCTCTCTCTCTCTCTTCCCATCAGTTCCTGCAAAAATGGGTCGTCTCATTGACCCACTTATATGCCTCATGAAAAATCCAGCTATTCTTTTTTTTCTAGGCCTCATCCTGCAGCCACTGGTTATGAATATTTTATATCAGCAACAGCTGATAAGCAGACCAATACCTTTTCTATTACCTTTGCAGCTGACTTGTTGTGAAAGTTCCTCAACAGCTAAGTGTCTTCTGTAAATCAGAGCCTCACCGAAGACTCGCTTCAATCAAACTCTTGCGCTTTTAGGACATAGTACTGTTGGGAAATCATGTGCATCTCATATAGGAGTTTTCTGACTGGGACGAGACATCAACAGCGAGAGTTAGCCAAATGAAGATTTTGTCAAGAGATGCTGAGATGACCTAAAAAAAAGTTTATAATGGTAATCTGGGACGCTGGGTAATATGGGACACCTAAGATCTGCTGCGTACGTTTCAAGCTCAGTCACAAATTATTTTAACATAGCCATACATTTGGTGGGTTGTCTCCTTTACTTATCTAGAAAGTGTTTGGACGACCATTATAATGCAGTAATTCACCACAAATTGTCAGGCTTGTAATGAATAAGAAGATATCATCCTAGCTGGCACCTTGATGTCAAAAACACATTGCTTTTTTGATGTCCTTGATTTAATATCAAATCCTTGATGTCTATTTGAATTCCATACATTGATGCTCTTTTGACCACCAAACGCAAATCATTATATTACACAAAAAAGCTGAAAGCTTCAATTCTAATTTAAAATTTTTTATCATATAATGCAGTGTTTCTCAACCACATGTTTTGGATGTCTCTCCGTTGTCTGTCACACCCATTACAGGTCTTTCAGTCTCTGCTAATGAGCTAATGAACTGATGATCTGAATCACGTCAGTTTGGTTAAGGAGACATGGGGAATGTGCAGAGCTGGTGGTCCTTCAGGAACGTGGTTGAGAAACACTGGTATAATGGATTAAAACTACCTGGATGTCAAAAAGGCGACCTGGGCCAGATATCAAATGTAGTATTTGCACCAGATGTTAAAAATTGACATGTGGGCCACGTAAGTTTGCCCTATCTCGACCCACTTTTGAAATACATTTAAACTACTTTTGAGTAAAGAAAAACTTCTACCAATCGGGTCACTTCGAGTAAAAGTGCGGACATAAAGTGAAATGCTTCATCGGTTTATCAAATTCACTGCAGTCGCGACACAACAATATATGTGGCCCAGTCCAGGCCTGAGATTTAGCCCAGATATGGTCCATGTTTGGCCATTGTCTGAAAGCCAGCCTTGGTCCAGTCATGTATCGTAAATCACTGCAGCATGTGGGCCGAGCAAAAGCTGATTGTTTGGGCCAGAAGTGACCCAGAGAAATTTTGCTATGTGAGATCCATTAGAGGTCTTTCAGTCTCTGTTAATGAGCTGATGACCTGAATCAGGTGTGTTTGGTTAAGGAGACCTGGAAAATGTGCAAAGCTGGTGGTTCTCCAGAAACGTGGTTGAGAAACACTGGTATTATGCATTAAAACTACCTTGATGTCAAAATGACATAAAATTGACATCTAACATTGGCATCAAAAAACACGTCAAAAATCAATAAAAAAGATATTATACCAATGTTAGATGTCAATTTAAGAGTTTATTGGGTGTTTCCAAGTGCTGGGTTGCAGCTGGAAAGGCATCCACCTCATAAAACATGTGCCAGAATAATTGGCGGTTCATTCTGCTGTGGTAAACCCTGATAAATCAGGGAATTGATGTTAATTTGATGTCTTTTTAACATCAAGGTAGTCAATAGCCATCAAAAGGATTTGCATTCATGATGTGTTTTTTAGATGTGTTTGTTTTATGTCATATGTCCAATAGGATTAGATCCTACCCAGGTAGCAAAGATTTCTGGCCCAGATTTGGCATAAAGCTGGCATACAGCACGTGGGCCAAACATTGCCCGGGTTTGGCAGAGGTGGCATCATCTTTCATGTAGTATTTGGACCAGATGTAAAAAACAATTCTATTAATCGGGTCGCTTCGAAAAAGAGTGGACATAAAGTGAAATGCTTCATTTGTTAATCAAATTCATTGCAATTGTGACACACCAACATATCTGACCCAGTTCAGGCCCAGTTATGAGTTATAAACTTGGCTGAGACTTGACCCAAATATGGTCCATTCCCTTATGTGGAAGCCAGATTGGTCCAATCATGTACCGTAAGCACAACCTTACGTCATGTCAGAGCTGAAATAAATGCTTTTTAGGTAGTTGATGCTGGAGCCAAATGCCCGAATGAGATCTCTGAGAGCATTTAGCTTTTACTGCACTAAAGAAGTCAGTGCCAAATGCAATCAATACAATCCATGCCATCGGGTCTGGAGCGCCACTCAACAGCAAATTGCCCACTGACACAATTACAGCTATGTTAATGTTAGCAAGGCCACTGATCTGAGGTGTCAAAATGGCTACTTAATGCCTGCAATTACTTTCGCATGACTGAAATTACATTAAGATGACTTTATATAATAAGTAGCGTGAAACTGATACTAGATCAGTAATGTACAGTGTGGCGTTATCCATTTTGTGGGCGCCTGTTTCGAATATAACTTTCTGAGTTGCTCCCAAGGACGAAAGGCATTGCCGTGCAGGTTCAAGCCCCAATTATGTCAAAACTGAAAAATTAATCAGCTTTCACATGTAGATTGGGACGCAGACTTTTCTGCCATACAACATTCGGCACTATGCCATCGCCAGAAGGACTCTGTGTAAGGCAGCACCACGGGGAATCACGTTATGGTTTGCTTCCTTGTGTTGACTACGAATTGACTTCCATAGTCTTTTAATACTACAGAAGTCACAACAACTAGCATTCTTCAAAATATTTCCTTTTGTGTTCAACAGAAGAAAAAAACTCTTAAAGAAGGGGGAATAAATGATGAGGTAACTTTCATTTTTAGGTGAACTATCCCTTTAAAATGTGTTTTAATTTTGTGCTCTTGTTTACATTTCTCAAACCTCTTACCTTTTAATGGCTTCTTCCTGTTTTCGCTTCTTGTCGTTTTTCTCCTGAAAGTTAATCTTGCTTTTCTCATTCCACACTTGGTCGATGTTATGCGTGACAAATCTGTTATATGCTCTTAGTCCACAGTCTTCCACATACTGCATAAACATTAGCGAGTCCTCCTCTTTGGAGCTAATCATTGCTCACAGGCATTCCAGCAGGGCATTCTGCAATGAGAAAAAACAATTGCATTAAAGTTACTACTGCCATCATTTGAATTGTAGATTCATTCATTCATTCATTTTACTTCAGTTTAGTCTCTTTTTCAGCGGTCGCCACAGTGGATTGAACCATCAACTCTTTCATTCATTCATTCATTTTCCTTCAGTCTAGTATATTTTAGGGGTCGCCACAGCAGAATGAACCACTAACTCATTTATTCATTTATTTTATCTCGGTTTAGTCTCTATTTCAGGGGTCGCCACAGCGGAATGAACCGCAAACTCATTCATTCATTCATTTTCCTTCGGTTTAGTCTCTATTTCAGGGGTCGACGTAGTGGAATGAACCGCCAACTCATTCATTCATTCATTTTCCTTCAGTTTAGTCTCTATTTCAGGGGTCGCCACAACGGAATGAACCACCAACTTATTCATTCATTCATTTTCCTTTGGTTTATTCTCTATTTCAGGGGTCGCCAAAGCGGAATGAACTGCGAACTCATTCATTCATTCATTCATTCATTTTCCTTCGGTTTATTCTCTATTTCAGGGGTCGACGTAGCGGAATGAACCACCAACTCATTCATTCATTCATTCATTCATTCATTCATTCATTCATTCATTCATTCATTTTCCTTCGGTTTAGTCTCTATTTCAGGGTTTGCCACAGAAGAATGAACCGCCAACTCATTTATTCATTCATTTTCCTTCGGTTTAGTCTCTATTTCAGGGGTCGCCACAGTGGAATAAACTGCCAACTCATTCATTCATTAATTTTCCTTCGGTTTAGTCTATATTTCAGGGGTCGCCACAGTGGAATGAACCACCAACTCATTCATTTATTCATTTTCCTTTGGTTTACTCTCTATTTCAGGGGTCGATGTAGCGGAATGAACCGCCAACTCATTCATTCATTCATTCATTTTCCTTCGGTTTAGTCTCAATTTCAGGGGTCGACGTAGTGGAATGAACCGCCAACTCATTCATTCATTCATTTTCCTTCAGTTTAGTCTCTATTTCAGAGGTCGCCACAGTGGAATGAACCGCAAACTCATTCATTCATTTTCCTTCGGTTTAGTCTCTATTTCAGGGGTCGACGTAGCGGAATGAACCGCCAACTCATTCATTCATTAATTTTCCTTCGGTTTAGTCTCTATTTCAGGGTTCGCCACAGAAGAATGAACCGCCAACTCATTCATTCATTCAATCATTCATTTTCCTTCAGTTTAGTCTCTATTTCAGGGGTCGCCACAGTGGAATGAACCGTCAACTCATTTATTTTTCTTTAAGTTTTACGCAGCGGATGCCTTTCCAGCCACAACCCACCACTGGGAAGACTTCCATATTATTATTTTTTCTACTATAGAAGTCACTGGGTGATAGCAACCAACATTCTTCAAAATATCTTCTTTTGTGTTCAACAAAAACACTCATAAAGGTTTAAAACCACATTAACGGGAATAAATGATTTTTATTTTTGGGTGAACTATCCCTTTAAGCAGTTATGACAGGGTGGTAATAATAATCACATGACAGAAATTGCTATATTCACACAGCAGCACTATTTTATCGAGTTATTGTGTAAATAAGCATGGATTCTGGGTCAATGAGATTCTCCCACCATCAACAAATGCATAGAGAGAGAGAGACAGAGCTGAGCTCTAAGCTTTAGGAGCGCATATTGTTTATTAGATTGAGTAAGCTGTAGTAGTATTGTTTACAGCCTAGTTCTCATGAAAACAGGCCAGTGTATGTCTCATTCTGCATTATAAAGCGTACAGTAGCAGGACACTGTGCTCTGAGCAACCCTCAATAGCCATGTTTGTGTGTATGTGCATGTGTTTACTTGTTTATATGGTTTACTCAGACTCAGTTGTATAATGACATGTGTATGCTCTAGGTGTACACTATTGAGGGTGAGGTAATGTTTTACAATAGCAGTACATGAATAATGATGCATTAATATGTAAACTAAACATTACTTTATTATGGACTAATGATGAGTTGATGTTTCCCAATGACGGGTTGCAGCTGGAAGGGCATCCACTGCGTAAAAGATATGTTGGATAAGTTGGCGGTTCATTCCATTGTGGCGACCCCTGATTAATAAAAGGACTAAGCGGAAAAGAAAATGAATGAATGATGTTAATGTGTGACTTTAACTACAACATGATTCACAAGAGTTCATGTGTGAATTATGGCTACCTTAATTACTCATTAATATATGATTGTTTGTTAATTATTGTATTAATTACCACATTATTAATTGTTAATGTATAATTATATCATGACTTTACTTGGAGGGGCACATCTTCATTAACCCATTCTTAATTACTTGTGACCTCCTTATGCACATCTATCTAGTGCGTTTACACTTAATAACAATAGAAAAGTGATCTGTCAGCATCAACAGTTTAACCACAGGAGTTCATGAGTAGTTAAGGATGGGTTAATGGTGATGTGCCCCTCCAAGTAAAGTCATGAGATATTTATACATTAACATGTCATGGGATTATGTTGGTTACATTTACCTTAAACTTAAATGTTAATTGATGCATTAATTAACAACATGTACTAACAAGTAATTAAGATTTTTACTTCAGTTACTACAGTTATTCACACATGAACTCATGTGACTCATGTTGTTAACGTTAATCCATGATTAGCGCATGCCTTAACTCAGGGTTGCCCAAACTTTTTCTTATGAAGGGCCAAAAACCAAACTTGCCTGAGGGCTTCGGGCCAAAGGTACATTAAAGTTTCCATGAGTAATCTCCTAATTTATTTCCTTATATTTAATTGCTTTAAATTATATTAATGAATGCAGTATATTTTTAATAAAATGTTTAATGAAGTTATTACAGCAAAAGCATAAACAATCCAATTTAATACAATGGAGTTCAATGCTAAATACACTAAGCTCCACCTGCCTTTGCCTTGACTTGCTCGCTAATGTCTTGTGCATTGCCTGATATCCGTCGAGTGACAGTATTTATGTTTTTTTTAAATCTGATGAATTTACAAAACTAACTAAAGAAATTACAAAACAAACAAACAAAGGGTTACATTACATTCGAAATGACGATATTTGTCAAAGATATTCCCTCCATCCACCAACCCATCATTCTCCCTCCTTCCGAAATGGAATGGTCGCCAAATCAAAGGTTAGACATCTCTGCTTTAACTCATCATTAATTCATAATAAAGTAATGTTTAGTTTACATATTAATACATCATTATTTATGTACTGTTATTGTAAAGTGTTACCCAAGGGTTTTACAAGGACATGCATTGGGTTCCGGTAATTCAAAATGGTTAAAAATTATATTTAACATTTGACATTCAAAATTTGCTAAAGGTTTACTGTGAGGGTTGGATTTAGGGGTAAGGATATAATAAGCATTTTTTACAGTATAAAATACATTACGCCTATGGAGAGTCCTCATAACCCACATATATAGGTACACCCCTCACAAATCTATCTTTTGAATTCATATTTTTAATAGGCTATACAGTATTATTTTTGTGCATATACATTAGATTAGTCAGTACTGAAGCCAAATCTGGAGCTTATCTAACAAAATAATTTATGATAACGGTCCAAAAACTAGTACAGCCAAATTTATATGTTATAGACAAATATTAAATACAAATTTAAAAGAGGAAAAATCAAGAGAAGGAATTTTGTAGGTTGTAATTTATTTTTGCAATATTTTGCTTGACTTTAATTGTATTATCTTTCAATTTCTATATATGTTTGGTGACCAAAAATATTTTTTAATTCACTGAGGAATGGATACAAATATTCATTTTCACTGTACAAGCGTGTATGTGCGTGCAAGGACTTTAAAATCATTTAGACATTGTGGGGACCAGCATGCAAATACAAAATAATGTTTATCCTAATGATTCTGTGAGGGCTAGGTTTAGGTTTGGCCTAAAAGAATAAAGTCTGTTTAAAGAGTCAGTTGCATAAACATGCGTATACGTGTACACTGAAAAAAATTATTCAAAGATGATTCCTTGGATTTACAAAAATTTTTTACGTTAAGTGGTTGTAAACAATTTATTTGGGCTGAATTTAAACAAACAAATTAAGGTGAACATTGCTCAATTTAATTTGTTTGTTTAACCTCAACACAAATAAATTGTTTGCAACAGTTTTGCATGCAACACTTTTTTCAGTGTACCTGGTAATCCCTACATTAAGGGGACCAAATCTCCACGGGCAGCGTAACACTGGACATTTTGACCTTATGGGGACCTTTTATACCCCCACCCAGAAAAACGACTTTTAAATCATGCAGAATTCAGTTATTTATCATGAGGTTTACGTTATATATATTTTGTACAGTAGACTATGTAAATCATTACATCTATGGGAAGTCCCTATGTAAAACATGGAAATGTGCGCATGAAATATACAATATTATTATATTTGTGCATATACATTAGATTAGTCAGTACTGAAGCCAAATCTGGAGCTTATCTAACAAAATAATTTATGATGACGGAAAAAAAAATAGTTCACCGAAATTTATGTCATAGAAAAATGTTAAGAAAAAATGTAAAAAGAGGAAAAATCAAAAGAAGCAAAAAATGTAAAAATTTTGTTGAAATTTTTTAGGTTGTAATTTATTGTTGCAATATTTTGCTTGAATTTAATTGAATTATCTTTCAATTTCTAAATATGTTTGGTGACTAAAATGTTATTTTATTAAATCAATCTGTTTAATAAATCTGTTTTGTTTAAATGCACCAAAATATGTGACCTATATTCACTGAGGAATGGATAAAAATATTCATTTTCAGTGTGCAAGCGTGTGTGTGCAACCAATGTGCTCACAAGGACTGTAAAATCATTTAGACATTGTGGGGACCAGCATGCAAATACAAAATAATGTTTACCCTAATGTTTCTGTGAGGGATAGGTTTAGGTTTGGCCTAAAAGAATAAAGTCTGTTTAAGAGCCATTTCCTAGTGATGGGTTGCAGCTGGAAGGGCATCCGCTGCATAAACCATGTACTGGATAAGTTGGCGGTTCATTCCGCTGTGGCAACTCCTGATTAATAATGGGACTAGGCCGAAAAGAAAATTAATGAATGAATGAATAAAAAGAGCCAACTGCAATAACATGTGTATATGTGTACCTGGTAATCTTTACCTTAAGGGGACCAAATCTCCTAAGGCAGCGTAATACTGGACATTTTTGACCTTATGGGGACCTTTTTGATTTCCACTCAGAAAAACGGATTATAAATCATGCAGAATTCAGTTATTTATCATGAGGTTTACGTTATTATACATTTTGTACAATAGCCTATATAAATCATGACATCTATAGGAAGTCCCTGAATAAAACATGTAAATGTGGGAGTAAAATCTTCGTGATGCAGTAACGCAGAGTGTGTGGGTGTGTGATGTTTCGCAGTGTGTGCATCTGCAGAAGTCTAGGAGAAGGAAGAGGCAGCACTCTCTCTTATGTAGGTCAGTATTTTCAGAGTGCTCCAAGAATCTAGGCATGCTTGTTTACGTGTGAGGGGCAGTGTGTGTGTGTGTGTGTGTGTGTGTGTGTGTGTGTGTGTGTGTGTGTGTGTGAGGAGGGGGTTGGGGGGTTTAAAGGAGCCAGATGGGTAATGCACTGCCAGCTTAGAGACCCAGCACCATTGTCCAGCATCCTCTGCATCATGGCATCTCCAGATGACCTGCAACCTTGCAGCAGATACCCTTTCATATTCACAAGTATTCTTCCTGTTGCTTTTAAACCTGTTCAACGTCAACCTTAGTCACTAAATTTGCACTAAAATGTATTATTATTTTATTTTTTTAAAGAAAGGATGGTCAGATATCTCAATTATAAATCGGGTCACCCAAAAGGTGTGCCTTGCTAATAAATTAGTAGCCTTAAATATCTTTAAAACACATATAAATGACTTTTTTATTGATTACTGCACAGAATACTACTGCTATTATCCCTTTTCTTCCTTAAAGGGATAGTTCACCCAAAATTGAAAATCTACTCCGTATTTAATGACCCATTTAATCATGTTCAATGCTAAAAGAAGATGTTTTGAAGAATGCTGGAAACCTGTAACCATTGACATCCATAGTAGGAAAAACAAATATTATCGATGTCAATGGTTTCCAGCATTCTTCAAAACATCTTCTTTTGGCCTCAATAGAATGAATGTTTTGAGGGAAGTGTAAACCATGACTGAATGTTCCATTTTGGGTGAACTGTCCCTTTAAGAAAGTGATATTAGTAGGTATTCTGTAGTAATATAAGGAGTTCTGTGCAATACTCAGTGCAGTTTTGCTTTCATTTAGGTCATTTAAATGTGTCTTAAATATATTTAAGGATATTTGTACTGTTTTAATTTAATTTAATATAATTTTAACTATTTATTTTATTTGCACACCTTTGGGTTTGACTGTCTTTTCAAACTCCCCCATTCTTATTGTTGCTGTTAAGTTAACTCCCTAAATGTTCAATAAAATTCACAGTACATGCATCAGATCATTAAAGTAATGTAAAAGTCCCATGTTTGATGTACTTTACCACCAAACAACACATTAGATCACATTAAAACATGCAAGGATACATGTCAAGCTCCAAAATAAAAGGTGGAAGAGGTCAGATTAAATTGTTTTACTTACAGAAGAACTTCGTCCCTGCAGGCTACTGCGCCAATCAAATCAGGTAGATCCATTTAGAGACCCTGGTACCAAAAACCCGACTGATATCCAGAGATCCCTTCTGCAGTGCCACCCGGAAAGACTCGGGCCATTGCAAAGTGATGCTACAGTTCGCAAAAGTTGTATTCCTGTGCATAAAATCAGTCGGTGAGACCACCGCTACAACCTTTAGCGCCTTCACTATGCAACTCCAGCCCGAAAGATGCTCTCTTCTTCATCTGTGCATGTTAAATGTGCACAATAATATCACCTGAGAAAAACATCCTTTCACAACTTTCATCCAAGCCTGCTCAACAAAAAATAAATAAATCAGAAAGCTCCTGAAATCTTGAATCAACCATGCACTCTTAGGAATTGATCTTCTTCTTTTGGTTGTTGTTGTTTTTATTGAAGGACGCACTTGTGTGTGGGCACCTCACGGCAATGCTGGTTCTCGGATGTAAGGCTCGTCTCTGAGTGGATGCCACAGCAGATTAACACGGGCTTCACGACACAAAGAACACGCCTCCACCCGCCTCCTCCTTTTTTTCCCCGCGCATAACACTCTTGCCACTCTCAGTACCAAGGACAGCTCTTCTGCAGCTATTGTTGACGGGTTGTAGTAAAAAAGGGGCCGGGGAAACACATGTCAGTTATGGCACTAGTGGGTGGGGTGGGTACGGGGTGTGAATCATTAGACCAGCCCCTTGGCTTTGCAACTGTGAGCACCACTCCCAGTGTCCTCAACTGGTAAACAACACAGAGTAAAAAGCCAACAGCCAAGCCCTAAAAGTCACACTTTGAACTTAACTTTAGATAAAGTCCAATTATTTATTATATATTTGCCAAATCATGTTTAACAGCAAGAAATTTTTCACATTATTTACTATAATATTTTTTCTTCTGCAGAAAGTCTTATTTGTTTTATTTCGACTAGAATTAAAGCAGTTTTTAAGGGGGCTTAATATTATTAGCCCTCTTAAACAATATTTTTTTCGATTGTCTACAGATTATCTTTGACTTGCTTAATTACACTAACTTGCCTAGTTAACCTACTTAAGCCTTTAAACTTAATACTAGTTTCTAAATATCATAAGATAAAAGAAGTCTGTGAAGTGATCTCAAAAAGAGTGGGAAAATACTAGAGCACCATATAAATTTGAGATCTGTCTGTAGGATTACCGTGGTGCGCGGGAGCTCGTTCAAAGGGATTGTTACTGCCGACACAAAGGGATGAGGGGCAGCGATCTGTTGTTTTGCTCAAGTATCCCCCCTCTCCCCCTCCCTCACTTTCGCCCTCCCTGCCTCCCACAGTCTGTGACTGATCTATCGCATCCCTTAAAAAAAACGTGGAAACTGTGTTGAAGGCTGCAAAACTGTGCATTTAGGATCATACCATGCAAAACATCACAGAGGTCATTTAGGCTTTTGAAAGAAAGAAGCGTGAAATTGGAGTTAAACATCTCTTCGGTTGTGTTTGGCAAACACAAAAGAGAGTAGTTTATCTAATCAAAGAGCTAGCTTGACCTCTGACGTTAGCTTTGTGTTGAGGTCAGAACAGTTTAAACTCTTTGAAGTAGGATCAATAGTATGCATTGTGCGTTTGAGCAATTAATTCAAGAGAGCCTGCAAACAACCTAGTGTATAGAGAAGTGTTTTATACCGAGAGAGCTTAATGTGCTGCAATTTAAGAAAGCACATGCAATAACAAATAATATACCAATAGCAATATCGATTTGACAGCATATGTGTTGCAAATCCTCATAACGTAAACAAATTAAGAAAACTTGCTGCAAATTCTCACAACGCAAAAAAATACAAAAACACTTGCTAACGTAAAACATGATGGTACCTGGCTATTTAGGTTATGGGCTGCATCTGAAGTCGCATACTTCCATACTATATAGTACTATATAGTTAGATTTAGGTCACCAGCATTTAAGGACAATGTTATTTTGACATCCAATGATGACATGACATGACCTTGATTTTAGGTTGCATTGGAAGGTGAGCAAAATCCAACTTCGAGCCAACATCTTAAACCAACGTCATATTGACGTCAAATACTGACATTTATTCGTCGGGTATAGCAACCAAAGTCCAACGTCGGATAGACATCATAGTTGTAACACCAAAGGACCAAACCCCACACCTAAACCCAACCGTCATTGGGGGATTAGCAAATCATACTAAATTGTACAAATGAGATCGTACAATTTTATATGAATTAGCCACTAAATCAAATTCTTACAAATTGCCTTGAGATAGCATTGGTAAAGACGTATGAAAATGTACGAATTTCAAAAGGAGGCATGTCACCCCCAAACCCGACCATCATTGGGTGATAAGCAAATTGTACTAAATTGTACAAATGAGATCGTACGAATTCATATGAATTAGCCACTAAATCAAAAAGTTACGAATTGCCATGAGATTGCCAGTACGAAAATGTATGGTTTTTACAAGGAGGTGTGGCACCCAACCCCACCCCCAAACCCAACCGTCATTGGGGATAAGCAAATCATACTAAAATGTACCAATCATACAATTTCATACAAATTATCCACTAAATCAAATAGTTACGATTATTCGTGAGATACCGTTGGTAAGACGTACGAAATTGTACGGTTTTCAAAAGGAGGCATGTCATCCAACCCCACATCCAAACACAATCGTCATTGGGGGATTAGCAAATCATTCTAAATTGTACCAATGGTATCATGCGATTTCATACAAATTAGCCACTAAATCAAACTGTTACAAATTGCAGTGAGATTGTGTTGGTTAAGGCGTAAAAAATGTATGTTTTTCAATAGGAGGCGTGACACCCAACCCCACCCCCAAACCCAACCATCATTGGGGGATAAGGAAAATTGTACTCTAAACTGTACGAATGAGATCGTACGAATTCATACGAAATAGCCACTAAATCAAAAAGTTAGGAATTGCCATGAGATTGCCAGTAAGAAAATGTATGGTTTTTACATGGAGGCGTGGCACCCAACCCCACCCCTAAACCCAACCGTCATTGGGGATAAGCAAATCATACTAAAATGTACCAATCATACAATTTCATACAAATTATCCACTAAATCAAATAGTTACAATTATCTGTAAGATACCGTGGGTAAGACGTACAAAATTGTACGGTTTTCAAAAGGAGGCATGTCACCCAACCCCACCTCCAAACACAATCGTCATTGGGGGATTAGCAAATCATTCTAAATTGTACCAATGGTATCGTACGATTTCATACAAATTAGCCACTAAATCAAAATGTTACGAATTGCAGTGAGATAGTGTTGTATGTTTTGTATGTTTTGTATGTTGTATGTTTTTCAATAGGAGGCGTGACACCCAACCCCACCCCCAAACCCAACCATCATTGGAGGATAAGCAAATTGTACTGTAAATTGTACGAATGAGATCGTACGAATTCATACGAATTAGCCACTAAATCAAAAAGTTACGAATTGCCGTGAGATAGCACTGGTAAAGGCATATAATAATGTATGATTTTTAAAAGGAGGCGTGTCACCCAACCCCATCCCTAAACCCAACTGTCATTGGTGGAAATCATTCTATACAATTTCAAACAATTTATTCACTAAATCAAAAATGTACGAATTGCCATGAGATTGTGTTGGTAAAGACATGCTTAAAGCAGATTTGAGAGTAATATTTGAGGTTTTGGTAAAGAATAAGGTCATGGAGTGGTGGGCTGCATGGTTTTATCACTCTGGGATGGGAAGAGGTGAGAATGCAGCAGCAGGTCAGTAGATTAGAAAAGGCCATTTTAAAGATGACAGGCTCTCATTAAAGTTTCAATACATCTTATTTCCACATCCGTGCTTCAGCAACCAAAGTGGGCCACCAGTCTGCTATTTTAACCTTGATTAGACCTGAAATTCTTGTACACACACACTATGTGTGTGGTTTTAGGGTGTGTTCAATCCCAATGATTCTACTCGTAAACATAACCCCTGTTTAAAAAAAGAAAAGAAACCCTCTGGGGCATCCTGAACATATTTTTTTATGGTTAATAGGAAATGTATTGCTTTTAATGGAACTGTAATGGTTCCTGAGGGCGTCTACTGGTAATTTGTTCCCTTTTATTGGTGGCATATTAATCACATACATGCAAATTAAAAGGACTGTTTGAATAATTATATTAACAGGGTAACTGTTTTTTCTTTTGCTTGTTTAAAAAAACCAAAAAGAAGATATTTTAATAATTACCCCCATTTTTTCCATAGTGGGAACCAAAATCATCATTCTTTAAGACTTAAATATCTATACAATAAACCCCCTTTTAATTAGAGTAGCCACATATGAACCATATTCATTTGAATATGAATTTTTAATATTTTTAACCGTATTGGACACACAGTTTGTCTCTCATAAATGTTCATGAGACTGTCCTTTTTTTTTTTACAACAGCACGCACTCCAAGAAATGCTAGGTTATTAAAACCCAAATTGGGTAAAATATGGAGTTACATTGGGTTAAAAATTTGGTCCTATTCATTTAATAATAAAAAAATAACCTAGCAGTTGGTTTAATCCATATTGCGCCCGGAATTGGGTTGAAGCTAGCATTTTTTTAGAGTGTGTGTTGCTTTCCTAATAGATGCTTCAATCTGTGAGATTGCGTACTCTATGTTCATCAAGTGTTTTTTCCTTGTAGGAATTTCTGCATAAATTAAATTAGATAATATACAAACCAGCTGTAAGTGACACATTTTGTCTCAACCCAGGCTCAGTCTGAAAACGTACCTCTATATACATTTCTGGAGACCGCGAAATAGGTCCCAGGGGGTATGTTTTTTTTGCAGTTTTTGTTCAGCGTATGAACACCACCTCACATGATATCCCTCAGGTCCTACTCCCAACATATAAATAAATCCACGCAAATTTTAGAATAAAGGCCTGCGCTTAATACAAATTGAAAATATATCTAAAGAAATTGGGCTCAAAAATTTAATACCTCGTCAGATGATGTTTATTACTTTTTAATACTTTTTATTGCCCTTAATTTTGGCTAATTTCATTTACTACCTTTTACAAACCCGCGGACACCCTGATAAAGTAAAAATCAGCTTTTAGGGCGTACTCACACTATGTACAGTGGCCTTGAACTGGGCCGAAGCACGCTTGTCCCCCCTCACATTGCATTCGAGCCTGAGCACGCTTACATCATCGATGATGCGCTGTTCAAAAGGGATCTCGTTCAGAGATTTCTTTAGTTATATTGTTTAGTCGTTTGATATGCAGTGACACGCAGTCAAATATTTCGCCAAACAAATCAGCCACTTTTGACGCTCATAAACAATCATAAAATTCTCGTGCTGCTGGAATTAGGAGGTTTGCTGAAGGTGCGCAGCTGTCATGCAGTGAGGGGTTTGCGTCTTTAATAAACTACGACAGTTTGCGTTCATTGAACAGTAAGAATGATTAATAAACACATATGAAACAGTCCCTTAAAAGTCACGTTTCGTCTTCAGTTTCGAGCTCAGGCACGCTTTGCACTCACACTAAAGTGTACCGCGCTCTGGCACACCTCTTCCAACCGAGCCAGGGCCGGCCAAATGAACCGTGCCTGAGCCCAATTCAGAGCACTCACACTTCTCAAATGATCCGGGAATTGGATAGCATAGTGTGAGAACGCCCTTAGTGTGCCTAACGAAGGTGAGTGGGCTTTACAAACCACCTGTAAAACACACTTTGTCCTCATTTCATTGATTTAACTGGTCAAACTGTTATATTAACACTCATTCATTTTCCTTCAGCTTAGTCTCTGATTATCAGAGGTTGCCACATTGGAATGAACCAAACAACTATTCCAGCATATGTTTTTACGCAGCAGATGCCCTTCCAGCTGCAACCCAGTACTCGGAAACACCCATACACATTCGCACTCATACACTACAGCCAATTTAGTTTATTTAATTCACCTATAGAACATGTGTTTGGACTGTGGGGGAAAACTAAGCACCCGGAGGAAAGAACCAGTGACCTTCTTGCTGTGAGGCGAACAGGCTAACCACTGAGCCACCCATAATAACACTAAAAAAATAAATAAAATTAAAAAACTAAAGATACACAAGCCTGTTTATATGTATTTTTGATGCAATGTATAAAACTACACAATTATTTGTGCAGCTTTCAAAACCATATCTAGTAATTCAAGTTCAGAGCTGTTTAAATGTTAACCGTTGACAGTCTCTCCTCTCCTCTGCAGCCGAACATGCCCATGACCCTTTAAATGATCTTTTGGTGGCAGTAAAACATGCCAGTAACACTTAGCACATGTAGATCTGAACTCACACCCTTCCTCCGTGATGAGATCACACATTCGACAGGAGTGTGAGCTCTTGGAAGAGGAGTGAGACAGAGGTGAAAATTGGGGTCGGGGGGGTCACATTCCCTCAAACAGCAGACCGGATTCTGTCTCTTACCAATGTTGAGTAAACAACCAGGCTCTCCTCCCACAGACAATTGAAGTACATTTGAGTTTTGTTTGATTTAAAGGTCTGCATCTCATGATTTTATTTTTTAGTATAACATCATGACCTCCCGACCATCAGGGCTTCAAATGAGTTGTTTTATTATTACTATTATTATTTATTAATTTCTTATGAGATAGTTTACTGAAAACTTTAAATTATGCTTTCATTTACTCACTCTTCACTTGTTTCTTTTTTTCTTGAGAACACTAAAAAGGATATTTTGAAGAATTGCCATTGAGTACACTACCTGACAAAAGGCTTATCATCGATCCCAGTTGTAAGAGCAACAAATAACAACTTGACTTCTAGTTGATCATTTGGAAAAGTGGCAGAAGGTTGATTTTTCAGATGAATCATCTGTTGAACTGCATCCCAATCACCACAAATACTACAGAAGACCTATTGGAACCCACATGGACCCAAGATTCTCATAGAAATTAGTCAAGTTTGGTGAAGGAAAAATCATGGTTTGTGGTTAAATTCAGTTGTAACATCAACAGCCTGAGGTGTCAAGACATTTGTGCTGCCCATTACATTACAAACCACAGGACAGGGCAAATTCTTCAGCAGGATAGCGCTCCTTCTCATACTTCAGCCTCCACATCAAAGTTCCTGAAAGCAAAGAAGGTCAAGGTGCTCCAGGATTGGCCAGCCCAGTCACCAGACATGAACATTATTGAGCATGTCTGGGGTAAGATGAAGGAGGCATTGAAGATGAATCCAAAGAATCTTGATGTACTTTGGGAGTCCTGCAAGAACGCTTTCTTTGCCGTTCCAGATGACTTTATTAATGAGAGATTTGACTCATTGCGGAGATGTATGGATGCAGTCCTCCAAGCTCAATATGGAGTCAGAGACAATATTCATTCTGTTTCCGCTGCAGCATGACTTTATATTCTATACTGTACATTATTTCTGTTGAAAAAGTGTGAAAAAGTAACAACCAGTGTGAATAAGTAGTCACACGATCACTAAATGTACATGGCATATGCTATTATCTGAGGTTTTCTAAACAAATTGTGGTTTACCAATCACATACTATGTCTTTGGGATGCTTTAGCTTCACCTGCTGTTAACAGTGTACTCAATCATTTCTTTTCCTTTGACTTGGTCCCTTTATTTATCAGGGGTCGCCACAGCGGAATGAACCGCCAGTTTATACAGGATATGTTTTACACAGCGGATCACATACACATGTGGGAACACATACACACACACATACACTACGGACAATTTAGCCTACCCAATTCACCTGTACCGCATGTCTTTGGACTGTGGGTGAAACCGGAGCACCCGGAGGAAACCCACGTGAACGCAGGGAGAACATGCAAACTCTACACAGAAATGCCAACTGACCCAGCCGAGGCTCGAACCAGCGACCTTCTTGCTGTGAGGCGACAGCACTAACTACTGCGCCACTGCGTCGCCCAAACATACATACACTATGGCCAATTTAGTTTATTTAATAAATAAATTCAGTGTGTGAAAAAATTACAAACATTACCTTTACCAAAATATTACTCTTTCCTCAAAGCATTTCTAACTCTTTTCTCTATTCTCTATTTTTAATGGAAAATTATTTAAACATTACAGCATTCATACAACGATTTATTGTTTTTCCCTTTTTCACCAGATATGCACTAAAAGACTATGCATAAAAACATTATAAATATATGTTGCACAATATAAATAAAAGATTTTAATATGAATTTCAGCAAACAAACACCCTTAATGTGTTTATTCCTTTATTAAGATGTGCATGGTAATGTTTACTTTTACCGTTACATTTAGTGAAACTCCTGAGGTAAATAAGTGATCTCTCTGAACTTTAATAATAAATCTATTTAAAATGCTGTGCCTCCCAGCTCCAGTCGCAATGACTTCTGGGACTTTTAGAGTAAGTTCGGTGCTCAAGTCTGCATCGGTGCGTCCTCAAAATCAAGAACACATCCGAGAAGTTTCACGCATTCTGTTCTTGCGGTCTTAAGTATTGAAACTGAATTTAGGAGCTGATGATGACATTACACAAGACCACTGAAGAACGCATATTGAAAAACAGCCAGGGTTTTTATAGTGGCTTAGGAATCGTCTGATTAATTGAATAATGCGAGACCAGCTGCAAGCAATAATAAGCACATGATCCTCTCAAAATTACTTTATAAATAAACTTCACTTGAAGTCTGTCAGTTTAGAACAGTGCACATGTTTTAATAATTGATAATGTTTATATTATTTTTGTGTGTGTCTATGTGTTGTGATATGTATTTTTATTTTTCTTCTTTTCTATGCTGCCTGTCTTGACCAGGACTCCCTGGTAGAAGAGACACTGTATCTCAATGTGACATTCCTGCTTAAATAAGTTAATAAACAAATAAATTTAGTAATGATCAACTTAATTTGTTTGTTTGTTAAAATTCAGTCTGTATAAATTGTTTGCAACAAGTTACCATAAATTTTTTTAGTAAATATAACAAATCTTTTTTTTTTCAGTGATATATATGTAAGATCCTGTAAGATGAGTGTGAGTAAATGATGATGAAATGTTAATTTTTGGGTGAACTATCCCTTTAAGAAGATCATTTATTTATATTTTAAAATTGCTGACTCCCATTACACTGATCTTTTTCTACAGAGACTAACAAGGTCGCATGAATATTCAAATATATTTTTTGCAGATTTGGTGAACTGGATGTTTCCTCGCTCAGAGAGATAGGACTTGTGAAATAGCTGCTTTTTAAACATTTAAAAAATGCAATAAATTTGGACTTGATGTCATGTTTTATTCTTTTTTTCATTGTACATAGTTTTTTAGGCAGCACGGTGGTGCAGTGGGTAGCCAGGGTGCTCCAGTTTCCCCCACAGTCCAAAGCCATGTGTTATAGGTGAATTGGGTAGGCTAAATTGTCCGTAGTGTATGAGTGTGTATGGATGTTTCCCAGTGATGGGTTGCAGCTGGAAGGGCATCCGCTGCATAAAACATATGCTGGATAAGTTGGCGGTTCATTCCGCTGTGGCGACCCCAGATTAATAAAGGGATAAGCCAACAAAAACAAGGGATAAGTTTTTTAAAAGTGATTATTGTTAGATAAAGAGAGTCGGATTTTCAACAATATTTGTAACATATTATACTAATATCTTAATTTTCGATCTTTTATTTTTTCATTGTAAAATAGTTATGTTTAAGTTTGGGTGTTGGGTTAAAAGGATGTAAAAATGTAAATCATTTATCATTCTTACTTACATACTTTACATAAATAAAATAATACAAAAGTACAAATCTGATGATATTATATTCATTATTCAGAAATAATGCAATGGGTGACCACATGGGAAAGCTAGGTTGCTGTTGAAAGAGGTGTTAGTTAGGCCAGCAGAGGACGCTGAACCTGTGGTCTGTGTGCGTCCTAATCAGGTCCTAATGCCCCAGTTTATTGATGGGGACTCTATAATGCTCAGTGAGCGCCGTCTTTCGGATGAGATATTAAACCGAAGTCCTGGCTCTCTGTGGTCAATAAAAATCCCAGGATGTCCTTCGAAAAAGAGTAGGAGTTAAACCCCGGCATTCTGGCCAAATTTGCCCACTTGCCTCTGTCCATCATGACCTCCTAACCATCTCCATATCATAATTGGCTTAATAACTCTCTGTCTCCTCTCCACCAATCAGCTGGTGTGTGGTGTGCAGGCTTGCGCAATATGGCTGCCGTCGTGTCATCCAGGTGGATGCTGTACACTGGTGGTGGATGAGGAGATTCTCCCCAATGTGTATAGCGCTTTGAGTGTCCAGAAAAGCACTATTTAAATGTTAGAAATTATTATTATTATTATTATTATTATTATTATTATTATTATTATTATTATTATTACTATTATTATTATTATTATTATTATTATTATTATTATTATTATATTAATAATCAGTCAAAATGTCTTTTGCTGCTAGTTCAAACTACTCATGTAAAATTAGTTGAATCAACACAATTCTTCTGTGTTTTTGGGACAACTTAAAAGTTCAATTCAATTACTGGTTCTATTAGTTCAATAATTATGAATATTTAGATAATTATGTTTAATTCACTTAAATTTGTTAAAACAATTAAGTTAACTTAATTATATTATGTTGGGATAACATAAAATAATTCTGTGGAAGCCAACATTTTTACAGTGTTATAATAATAATAATATTAATAATAATAATAAATAATTGTTTACAAGAAACTGAGGAATGATCCCATGATGATTAAAATAAAAAAGAAAGTCTTTACACAATATATGACATCTCTAGATAAATAAGGAGTGTGATAAGGGGTATGAGTGGAAAAGTGGACATCACTTAAAGGGATAGATCACTCACAAATCTAAACTTACTCACTTTTATTCACCCCCATGTGGTTACAAACCTATACGAGTTTTTTTTTCATGTTGCACAGTAAAGAAGATATTTTGAAGAATGTAAGAAACCGGTAACCATTGACAGCATGGAATGATACCGGTTTCCAAGATATTTGTGTTCAACAGAAAAAAGAAACTCAGACAGGTTTTTGACAAGTGAGCGAACAATGATGACATTTTTCAGTTTTGGGTGTTTTGGCCCTTTAAATCTCATGCGTTTGATAAGTTTAGGAAAGTGCTATTTTGGGTTTTTGTGCCATCTGGTGGTTAAGTTAAGTAATTAAGGAAATAACCAAACGTCTCTTTTACCATGGTGAGCATTTTAGAATCGGTGGGCTAAGTGGTTAGCACTGTCACCTCACAGCAAGAAGGTCGCTGGGTTGAGTCCTGGCTGGGTTAGTTGGCATTTCTGTGTGGAGTTTGCATGTTCTCCTTGTGTTGGCGTGGGTTTGCGTTTCCTCCGGGTGCTCCGGTTTCCCCCACAAGTCCAAAGACATGCGCTATACGTGAATTGAATGAACTAAATTGGCCGTAGTGTATGAGTGCATGTGTGAATGAGGGAGTTTATGGGTGTTTCCAGGGGCGCAACTGCACATTTACTGAGGGGTATGCGGGATCAAGTTTTGCGCCCCCACCCCCTAAGAGTTTACGTATAACAAAATTTGTGAGGATGCAGGGCTAACCAAGACCACACATCTAAACACACACAATACAAACAAAAATAAAAGAAGTCCATAGATAAGTGTTCTGGCTGTGTAATTTTTTACACAGGTTCTACCCCTGCAATATATGTATTAAAATTTTAAAGACAAATGTTCTTTTTGTAACACTGAGCCTGAAAGTCTTTTACATCTATTTTGTACTTGTACATTTTCTGATGATTTTTGTAAACAGGTTTCAGGGTTGCTTTTTCATTCATTTTACAAAATAACGAATGCATGTTTCTTTTTTTTTAACTGTAAAACTGGCTATAATACACTCAATATTGCTCTGAAGTTGATAATTGTTCTTGGGAAATTTCACATACAGGTTAAAGTAATGTCTATAACTTCCTCCTTTATTTTTTTCTGTAAAGATTTTAAAATATTTTATAATTATTTGACCTCAATTACAAGATACAAGAAGGCCATAAAACCTTTCTAATAATAATAATAATAAAAATAATCTGTACAATCTAATTATTTAAATATGATGGATCTCCCCATATGTAATGTATTTTTTATTGATTGATTTTTATGACTTTTACATGTGTTATCATATAACCCAGTATGCTTGTCAGTTATATGCTTCACAAAAAAAAGTTATTTGCGACTATCAAACGTCTACCGTAAAGTCACATGGACTTACGCCAGGTATATGTATTTAGCCCATCGAATTATACTGTTTTTACATACTTTAGTGGATGGAAGTATGCGATTTCGGACGCAGCCACGGTGTGATCGTGCATCATTGTCCCCCTGCCTGGACAAAACCACCTCCTCTGCTCTTACGTTTGGTAAAAGCAGGAACGGCGCGTCTATAGAGGCGACCTACAGTATTGACATTATTCTACAATGCCTTCTGCATTGCGCGCGTTTTTGCGATTGTTTTAGAACTTCCGATTCAGCTGCCTATGGGAGAAATGACTAGGAATAATAAACGGCAGAAAACGGTCAAACTACTTACTCCACAAACAAGTGTTTGCATGACAATACAGACAAAGTAGAATAATATAATAAGAAAAGATCAGTTTGCAACACCAAGCAGCAAAACGAGCTGTTTTTAACGTTTAAAAATGAATGGAAGTGAATGAGAGCGGAAGTTTCGAGCCAAAATGATTCAAATGGCTGCGCCCGCTCGTACGCGGAGAATAAGGTGAATAGGCGGCGTCAGCGAACCCCCCGGTCCTCGCGAACCGGTAACTTTGTTTTTCACTTAACATTACAGGTTGAGGGCGGCGTGATCGCCGTTCGCCTAAAGAGCCAGTTCAGCTCGCTCCGGCCCTGGGTAAAGCCCAGGCTAGGAGGCGGTTGATTTATGAACTCTTTCCCAAAAACAGAAGGTGAATAATAGTATGTTAATAATCGTATAAGCTTACCAATCTCTGATTATCCAATTTGACATAGCAGATTTCATTTTAAGGCATTGTTTTACATGTTCTTTTTTTCGTTTTCTATTTTGGGCACTACTCCTCTTCATTCTTCTCTCCATTTTAAACAAGTGACTGTAACTGAATAACGGATTAATCAACTGGTCTACGGAGGGGGAGGGGTGGTATTATATTATTTTTATTTAATAAAATACAATATTAAACTCGTATAAAATGCCAAATAAACTTTTTTTTTACCAAATATATTTATTTATTCAATATTATTTGAAACTTTTAAAAAGGCTCATTTCAAAAATTGTTTTGGCACAATGGCGCCCCCCATGTGCGGCGCCCCTATGCACTGCATATACTGCATACCCCATTTTTGCGCCTCTGGGTGTTTCCCAGTACTGGGTTGCGGCTTGAACGCCATCCACTGCGTAAAACATATGCTAGAATAGTTGGCGGCTCTTTTCCGCTCCGGACTAAGCCAAAGGAAAAATTAATGAATAATTAGAGGGCCTATCTCAGTACCCACACTTGAGGACTTGACCAATTGAGAGTGTGTGTAAATGTGACAGGAAGCAATTGTGCGAGACTGTCAAGGTTTGACTTTCACACACATGTTTAATAGTGTATTTGAAGATAGTCTGTCATTCATGAAGTTCAGGAACTGACATACACCATGCATACCATCAGCTGTTCAAAAGTTCTACACGCTTGCAAGCTGCAGAGACCACTTGAATGCTTCAGACAGATACAGGAGGAAATACATAATATAAATTGATATGTGTAAAGGACGCATTGTGGATATTGGAATCGTTCTGTCCTGTTAAACTTATATAACCCTGAAATTAAATACAAGATTATCAAGACTTCTTTGGAGAAATTCCATGCAAATGTCAACCTTGCCATGAAAAAAGTTTTCACCAAAATAGTGAAACCGTTTCTGCCTTTTTTTTTTTTGTGCAAGCAAGTATTTTACAGTGCTTTAAAAAAAACTCAAAAATGTCTCTTTCAATGTTTTCAAACAATTATTTTGATTTACCAGAATGACATAAGTGCCAATTTTACGTCACATCCATAACAGAGCTTTTTCTTTATAAATGCAAAAATTAAACAAAATAAAAATTATTTTTGTTCTATAGTGAGTCAACTCTTATCCTTTTGATTAGCATTGTTTCTTTTGGGTTTAATTCACAGATTTTCTGTAAAGTACAGTCTCAGAATTGTTAGCCCCCCTCTGAATTTTTTTTTCTTTTTAAAATATTTACCAAATAATGTTTAACAGAGCAAGGAAATTTTCAGACAGTATGTCTGATAATATTTTTTCTTCTGGAGAAAGTCTCATTTGTTTTATTTCAGCTAGAATAAAAGCAGCTTTCTTAAGGACAAAATTATTAGCCCCTTTAAGTTACATTTTATTTGATGGTCTACAGAACAAACCATCATTATACAATAACTTGCCTAATTACCCTAACCTGCCTAGGTAACCTAATTAACCTAGTTAAGCGTTTAAATATCACTTTAAGCTGTATAGAAGTGTCTTGAAAAATATCTAGTCAAATATTATTTACTGTCATCATGGCAAAGATAAAATAAATCAGTTATTAGAAATGAGTTATTAAATCTATTATGTTTAGAAAAGTATTGAAGAAATCTTCTCTCCTTTAAACATAAATTGGGGAAAAAAATTTACAGGGGGGCTAAAAATTCTGACTTCAACTGTATGTTGTATACTGTAAACTCGCTACCTTTTTTCAACACATCCATAACACACGTTTATTTTCCTCCTTTAAAATGCAAAAAAAGTTTACAGACTGATATTTTTCTGCTCTCATAACTCTTTAGTTAGCTCTATTGGAAAATATAAACAGATGTTTCAGTATAATGTTAACATATACTTTCTCTGTGAACTTATGTTTTGAGGTTTTACTGTAAATGTCACATCCGTAACGCTGGGATTGCTCTTTGATTCCTACAAAGTTCTACGTTTTAGGTGGTTCCAATTTTATTTGCGATTTTGGCACGCAATAATCAGGTATACTCGGCCCCAATATGAATAGCTATGAGCACAAAATCTGGCTAAAACGCATTTAATGTTAGTCTAATCTAATCAAGTAACCGTTACTACTCCCTCCCAGTCCTGTAATTTATTTGTATAAATAAATTGCACAAATTGAATACAAAAGTGTCCCCCGACTAGGCATGGGCCGGTATAAGATTCTGACGGTATGATAACCTATCATAATATCACAGTTTCACGGTCTCGCGGTATTGTGATTACTGCTCAAAAATATATTCTTTTTAAATATCTGGGTATAAAAGACTAAAACATTTTTCCCTTTTAAACACAATATCTTTTTGAGAAACATTTAAAATATTTTGGAACATTAAACATGTCAGGCTAAATGAATTATTGACTTCTGATGTCTTCATTTGTTTCAAAAACAGATTTTTTTTTTTTTACTATTTAAAACAGCATCTTTGGATATCTTTTCTGCTGAAGATACTGTTGTACTAAAAAAATTAAAAAACAAAAAATCACATAACTTCGGAATGTTGTAGCAGAAAATTTTGACGATTTTAAAACCGTGACTTTACCGCGGTATGCCTTGAACACGGTTGTCCCATGCCTACCCCTAACCATTACAGTAATGTAAAAACAGTAGAGAAATATTCATATTATTTACTAAATTACCCATTCAGTTGTATTTTAATATCATCTACCCCCACCTCAACCCTAACACCTACCCTCACAGTAAATAAAAATATTAATTATTGTTGTATAGTGTCAAAAATTATGCTATATTGATGTGAGTATCCACAGACTCTGGTGTAAATATGGTGTAATTAAAGAAGATACCTGGTAAATAACCTTTCTTGCTTTGTAAAATATTTTATTCATAAACGTAGGTTGTTAATGAACTTGCTATTGTGGCTTCATTAGTACTTTGTTAAATGTTAAAGCTATTAAAGTAGCTACATTTTTTTCGACGAATTAAGTTACATAAAGCCCTTTCACAACCGCTTATGAAGCTTCATATTGTATAAGGTACAATTTTTATAACAGTTTTTTCTATTATTATTATTTTCTTCCTTTTGAAGTACAGTTGTCATTATTATACGTTGTATCTTTCCTATATTGGTATCTGTCTACTGTTGTAATTGTCTTTGGCCATTTTTTTTAAACGTCATAAACAAATTTAACGTAATAAATAAACAGTTACCTGGTGGTCACCCTCCTGCTTCCGGAATCCCACACGGAAATGTGAACCGAACACTGTCCCTTTAAAAACGTCAGGAAAAGGGAACGGTTTATAGTGCACTAAAGTAGTTTGCCTTTTGCCCGATAAACAGAATGTAACTGAGAGAAATGGCGAATGTACGAGCACGTCGCTCCGCGGGAACTCCTGGAAAGCGCGGAAAACATGACGTTTCTGGAGAAGACGAGGAAACATCTGCCTTATTTCTTAAGTTATTTGCTGCAGCTTTTTACGGGATCTCTTCTTTTCTCATCGTCGTCGTTAACAAAAGTGTTCTTACGAATTACAAGTAATGAATCGCCTTAACGGCATTATGTTTTCTTCTTCTGTACAATCATATAAGGTTGGCGGTTTTTATTTTCTCTTAAATTTTGTTAACCAGATGTTGAAGTATGGCGATACATTGACGCCAAAACTTTTTAGTGTGCCGCCAGACAGACTTTTACTCTTACTTACCTTTGCTTTGACTTTGCTTGGTCATAGCTGTCAGCACATATGTACACACGTGTATGGTATCTTACTGTAATGTCATCCATTATCCCATATTATTAGTAGTAGTTGTAGTAATAGTAATAATAGTAGTAGTCATTTGTTAATATAGTGTTAGAGTTTAATTTTCTGTGCTATTAAGCTGTAATAAGCTGTGTATGTACCATTGAAGTTGAATTTTTCTTTCTTTTTTAAATATTTCCCAAATTATGTTTAACAGGGCATGACATTTTCACAGTATTTCCTATATTTTTTCTTCTGGAGAAATTCATATTGGTTTTATTTCAGCTAGAATAAAAGCAGTTTAAAAAAAAAACATTTTAAGGTCAATATTATTAGCTCCCTTAAGCATTTTTTTTTCAATGACTTGCCTAATTACCCTAACTTGCCTAGTTAACCTAATTTACCTAGTTAAGCCTTTAAATTCCACCTTAAGCTAAATACTAGTATCTTAGTATTAGTAAAAAATATCTATGTAAATATTATGCATTGTCGACATGGCAAAGATAAAAGAAATCAGTGATTAGAAATGAGTTATTAAAAATATTGTTTAGAAATGTGTTGAAAAAAATCTCTTCGTTAAACAGAAATTGGGAAACAATATAATATAATTAGAAATGACTGGAAAGACTGATAATTATGAGCTCAATTGTATGTGTGTATAATATGTCAATCACATAAGAAAGTTTAGTATTTTGTGTACTGAATAATCTGTGCATTTCCACTCAGATTCCCATCCTCTTTAGCACTGGGAATTGGCCAGGTAAGAAAGTTCTTACATTTGTGATCTGTTGCTTTCATGATCATGTATTTTAACAACTCAGTTTTTATGGAATGTCGCATGGTTAAAATCAAATATACTGGACATTATTTCCGTTAAGTGACAAGACTTTTGTCTAAGCAAAGTATGACATTACTGTTTTTAATTAAATAATTCAAAATCAAGGCATGATCATGTTTTATTTTGGTTAAATAAGCATAATCTAGATGCCTTTGCCTTTCATATAAGCCACTTCTGATACCAAATGATCAACTAGAAGTAAAGTTATTATTTATTGTTCCTAAACCTTGGATAGGCGACAAGACGTTTGTCAGGTAGTGTATATACAGTATATAACAAACAAACAACAACTAATTAGGACTTGTCAAAGCACTTCTGTATTGTTGCTCTTTTAAAAATGTGTTAAATTCAACATATACAGTTGAAAGCAAAATTATACCTCCTGTGAAATCTAAATTCTTTTTCCAAATATTTACTACATATTTATTTCATGTTTAACAGAGCATGGACATTTTCACAGTATTTCCTATTATATATTTTTTCTTTTGGAGATAGTCTTAATTCTTTTAGATTAGCTGAAATTGTTGAGCTGAATTTTTTTTAATTAAACTTTAAGCTAAATTACATTATCTTGCGAAATAAGTAGTAAATTATTATAATTAAAAAAGAAATGTAAAGTTTAAAAATGTGTTTAAAATCTTTTCTCTTTAAAAGAGCAATTGGGAAATATTTGAAAAAATAATTTCACCTGAGGGATGATAATATTGCCTTCTATTCTATATACAGTATGCATGTTTTTTGTCTTTATGACTGCGCCATTAGGCAGCTGATGTAGATTTATTATGTTGTTTGCAGATGTTTGCTACCGTTGTAGTTCTGCGAGCAGCAAAAGCATTAAACATGATCAGTTTCCCAGATTTTGATTGGCATGTACCTTACAAGGTAAGCTTGAGCTCACTCAAGTCAAAACTATTTCATGTATACACACTAAAAAACTGTAACTGTCACAATATTCACCACGCAGGTATTTCCACTCCCTTTACTCTATGTGGGAAATCAGTTAACAGGCCTTTTCGGAACCAAACAGTTGAAGTGAGTAAAATAAAGCTTAAAAGCAGTTCAGTAAATATACAGAAATATTACATTTTTGTATGATCTCTTGCAGCCTCCCGATGTTTACTGTGCTCAGAAGATTTTCCATTTTATTCACAATGCTGTTTGAGGGATACCTGCTAAAGTAGGTGTACAGAATATGCATCTGAGCCAGTTTGAGTTTTTGAGATGTGAGATTTACAGCACACATATCTGTTGTTTGATATTTGTTGTTGTTTTTTTATCTAGACAGAAGTTTTCATGGTCTATAAAGGCAACTGTATTCACCATGATTCTGGGTGCTTTTGTTGCTGCAAGGTAAGCTTTCAACTGGCAAACATGATCAAAATAATTTTTATTAAACCTTAAATGTAAAGGAACGCTTAAAAAATAGGCTCATTTTACAACTTCCCTAGAGTAGTGCAGTTGAGTTTTACTATTTTGAATCCATTCGGCTGATCTTGAGGTCCGACGGGAGCACTTTTAGCTTAGCTTAGCATAGATCATTGAATTGGATTAGCACATTAGCATCTCAAAAATGAGTTTCAAAACCAAAGAGTTTTAATAATTTTTTAAAGCTTGATTTTTAAGCTTGACTCTTCAGTAGTTACACTGTTAAATTATAGCCTGCTGCAGACATGGTCTGGCAGCAAAGTTCCTTGATTATTACGCCAAAATGAAATTATAGTTTCTAGCCAGATCAGCCTAGAAAATAACAACTTTCATGTTCCATGAGTACACAATGTAATTACAGAAGAGTCAAGTTTTAAATGGGAACATTTTTATCTTTGGTCGTTTTTGAATGAAATGCTAATGGTCTAATCCGATTTAATGATCTATCCTAAGCTAAGCTAAAAGATCTGCTGAATGGATTCAAAAATGTTAAAATGTAAATAAAATCAGACTATTAAAAGAAGCAGAGTGTTCCTTTAAGCTTTAATTCCTATTTGCAGATAACATAAAACCAGTTTCTTTTTTTATCATTTGTTAATATGTTTACCAGTAAACATACCCAGTTCTTTTAATAGATTGATTAAAGTTAACTTTCCTTTTATTGACTTCCAGTACAGATTTAGCTTTTGACCTCCAAGGATACGTGTTCATTACACTTAACAACATTCTGACTGCTGCTAATGGAGCCTATATGAAACAAAAACTGGACTCCAAGGTAATTTAACCATTAAAGGGATAGTTCACAAAAAACTGAAACTGCTCATTTACTCACATAATACACAAGAAGATATTTTAAGAAAGCTTAAAACCTGTAACCACTGTTATTGGTTTTTCCTAATATGGAAATCAATATTTACAACTTTCTTCCAAATATCTTCGTTAGTGTTCAACAGAATAAACGAACACATAAAGGTTTAGAACCGCTTAAGGGGTGAGTAATTTCTTTATTTTTGGATGATACCACACACGTCAAGAATAGATGAGTGTGCACAAAATGTCCGGTCGTCTTCATTTTGAGGAAGCAGTTTTGAACACACAGGTTCAAGTCTAAGTTGTTTGCAGATTCCATATTTTCAATAGTTGTATCTCAACCGAATATTATGCGATCCTAACAATCCATACATCAACAGAGAGGCTTATGGAAGATACTGTGTAAATGGAAAGATAATGTATAAATCTGAAACCTAAATTTCAAACAGACACTTATGTCTGGTTTTTGTGGTCCTGAGTCACATATTTTAGCACTTTAGAAATGGACAGCGACTCCTAAGGCCCAATCCCAATTATACCCCTTAGCCCTTCCCCTACCTCTCGTTTTCCGCATTCACGTGAATGGGAAGGGGTCTCCTGATTCTCTTTTGCTTGAAGGTGTAGGGCTGAGGGGAAGGGCTAGATAGCCCTTGAAACAGATTTTTCAGGACCACACTCAAAACCAAGGGGTAAGAATATTTCCTAAAATACACCATCTATAACAGCAGCATAGCTGCACATGGAAGTCAGGAAATGCACAAATTAGTATTTTTTGTCATTATTACAAATTTTTACAACAAACTAGCATTTGTTTTAATACACTCATAATGGCGTTCGTGTTTTACCGTCATGCTTTAAAAAACTATATTAAAAACTGCTTAATTTGGCTATCTATAATCCATAATAATAACTCCTGTATAGTAGTCCCACAACATACTTTCACTCGATGACACTTGAATACCCTGTCTGAAAACTCCAGTGGCTGGGAATGAACTTTTTTTTTTTACAGTGTCTGGTGTAATGTTAATGTTGTTTTCATGTGTTTACATAAATGAATATGGCCACTGTGTAAATGCACAATACAGTTATGAGTTTATTGCCACATTAGACTTCACGCTCTGTTTCAAGGGGTAAAGGGAAGGTGGAGGGGTAAAAAAATAGAATTGGGTTTGGGCCTAAGTGTCACATAGAACGAGTTCTCGCACAATCATGTTACTTGCAGTTTAGGGAAACGCACAAGGAAAAATGCAAGTTATGAGTGTTTGTAACCTTTATGTATTGTTATCAGGAAACCCAGGCCTGGTATGAAGTCAATCTAGGGCCATATATATATATATATATATATATATATATATATATATACTTGCAACATGAAATAATGTTTTGCAAACAAAAAATAAAGTATTGAGCAAAAATCGCACAAAATAATGCAAATCTGAAAAAAATCACAAAGGGAAAGTTTTGAGAAATAAAAAGTAATTCAATCAAAAATAATGAACTGCAAATAAAAATCAAGCAATGCAAAATGGAGGCAGGTCTGGGCATGCTGTACACGCCCCAGTTCCCTTGACTCCACCCCCTTGTCAAATCAGGGCCAGAAAGTGAAACGTGGAGAAATGTAAAGTACAACGTGAAAACAACATTCCAAACAAACGTTTGACTGAAAAGCAAATCAAAATGAGCGTTGCGGTTGACTTGAAAAGTTTCGTAAAGGCAATGCTGGAAAAAAAAATTTAGTAGCAGTGTGATATGGCTGTAAATCGGCTCTGGTGGGAGGCGTGCGTTGGCCCGAGGAACTTAGTGTCACACCAGTGACGATATACAACCTTATTGCACTGCTACTCATGTGGTATTGCTATTTTACAACAGTTCGACGGCATAATGTTGTATATAAAAAGTATATAAAAAAGAAAATCAAACACGGAGAGTCTCAAAACTTCTTTTGTATCAGAAACTACTTTCTTCCGCCATTCTTTCACATCTGCAGCTGACTGTCAGAACGGCAGAAACCATTGCTCATTCACAAACGTCACTTTAGAGCTAGTATTTGAATGATTCTCTACCGTAATGTCTAAAGTGATGGCAAAACAGGTAATTTTGCTCACATTTTATGATCATCTGTCTACAGAGATTTTCCGGTATTTCTCTGTTGCAATCAAGATTTTACAGTAATTAACCACGAGAAAAAGCCATAGCAAATCAAACACTACCAGATTACTATGGTATAATTACAGCACTATAACATACAAAAGAGAGAGTTCAACTTAGAATGTCACTTACCTGATTTTTAATGATTTGTTTAGCTGTTGTTTGAAACTTATGCTAAGAAAATGCAGTTTTTCTCCCCTAAGCACTTATTATGCAGTCTCTGTCACCATCTTGTGGCATAACGTAAACCGTCTTTGCTCTGCTCAGAAGGACAGTCACTGTCCTTATAAATAAACTGCATAGTTGCAATCTAAACAACTACATTCTTGCCCAAAAAGCCTCAAAAGTACATTAAGTTTTCTAACAGCTGCAATATTTGTCAAACTGTAGTGAGTTTATTGATCAGCTGTCACTCTATGTGGGCGGAGTAATACACAAGAGTGAAGAGGCTGTACCAGTTCTAATATTGCAGAATATTGCACGGCTATCAGCCAATCAGATTCGAGAACCAGACAGAGCTGTTGTGTATATTAAATTGCAAATATTTTAGGAATTTTTTTGCACTTTATTTTTATTTCAGTTCTTTATTTTTGTTTGCAGAATTGCTTTTTATCTCTCAAAACTTAGTTTTCCCATTGTAATTATTATTATTTTTTATATATACAATTTTTTCCTCCACACTTTATTTTTTGTTTGCAAAACATAATTTTTTGTTGCAAGTTTATATGGCCCTAGATTGTCCTGGCCTCCTAAATTTAAATCAAAATTGAGCAAAATTAAGTAGAGTTACAAATTATTTTTAGTTGATTTTTTTCTTATTCATTCAAATCATATTTTCTTCCTGCATTTAGGAACTGGGAAAATACGGGCTCCTGTATTATAATGCTTTACTCATGATCATTCCCACTATTGTTTTAGCATACTTCACTGGAGACGTTCAGAAAGTAAGTATTTTAATAAATGTTGTTTTGAAAAAGAATTTTGATTTACACTGCATGTAAATGTACATGAAAATAAATAAACATGATCTCTCCGGTGTATTTTCAGACTTTGGAGTGTGAAGTTTGGGCTGACTATTTCTTTGTCATTCAGTTTGTGTTATCTTGTGTGATGGGGTAAGTCTAATAAGTCACATTTTTTCAGTACTTCTTTAAGTGAAGTGCATCATTTCTTATTTAAAATGACTTTTTTAAATGAATTCCCATTGTTTTGCCAGGTTTATACTGATGTACTCGATTATGTTATGCACCCATTACAATTCTGCTTTGACGACTACCATTGTGGGCTGTATCAAGGTTGGTAACTGTCTTTCAGATTAAGAAGTGTATTGTAACTGTGATTAATCATTAATCAATGTGTTTCCTTCAACCAATTCCACAGAATATCTTAGTGACTTACATTGGGATGGTGTTTGGTGGAGATTACATCTTTAGTTGGATGAACTTTGTCGGCCTAAACATTAGGTAAGAAATGGTGCATTGTAAAATGATACCAGCTGGGTTTCCAGCACCCTGTTTTAATTAGGGCTGGGACAATTGCAAATTTTTCTGAAATTTCCTTAGTTTTTACAACAAAATGGTGCTGTAGGCTTTACAAAAAGCTACACTTGGACAGTTCTTATACATACTTGAATATACCACTTCGACATTAAACAGTCATTGATAAATTTAATGATTTAATAGTAATGTTACACGTGTTCATAGTGAGCTGTTTACATTAATCACAAGGAACAAAAGCCATGGTACATTTGATTACTTACAGTACATGGCTGAATGCACATGCACTCTTATTCGTGCTCATTGATGCTGGGTTTACACACTAAACATGGAAATAAGTATTTAAATGAGTAAATTTTCCACCACAATTGCAGCTAATGTGCAACTTCAAATAATTGCGAATACGTTTGTGTGAGAGGAAAAAACATCCCACCAGTAAACTTTGAGCCCTGCATAATTGTTCATACCAGATTGATTTACGTGTTAAGTCAATGCATAGACATGATCAGACATCCTGCACCGATATTTGTGCGAATGAGGCTGCGCGAATCAAGGGAATGACATGATGCGAATTGACTGTATAAATAAGTGTGTATGATTTAAAAACAAGCCTAGAGCAATGTCTACTGTTAAAAACGAAGCTTAGAATCTATTACAGGGCGAATCGCGATGCATTCCAAAAGTCAAAGAATCCATGAAGCACAATACTTTGATTTATCATCACAAATCTCATGAGAAAAACAGTGATGGAAACAGCTCGATTTTATTATTTCGCAAAAAAAACTGAGTTTTTGGACTTGCAAAAAAGGGTTCATGCGAATAACGGAAGATGGAAATGGATTACACCCACGTGACTAATCGAGATATATCCAGCTGCAGAACCGCAGAACCACACACGTTTCAGGCACACACAATCCAGCACACACGATTTAGGCAAACCATATATGGCAACAAACTAACTCCTTAGAAGCATTATCGCCACCTATTGAATTTCACAAATATGGCTTCCCATTTCAGTCATTATTATTATATTGTAACGATCATTTTAACATCGCTAAAGTTTCTGAACTCAAATTATGTAAATAAAAATAATTGGTTAAAGACACTTATGACTTTATTCACGTGTCCACATACACAAAGAAAGCATAATAGACCGTCTTGTAGGATTAAGTGTAATAAACTAATTCTGGATCTTAGTATCATCATACTTGGTTAAAATCACTTTGTTTTAAAATATAAAAAGCAAACAATAATGTGTCAAATTATAATGAATTACAAAAGTTAATCATTTAAACAATAAATAATATAGTTCTAAAATGATTATCTGATTATAAACTACTATCTTTTACTAAACTGTCACAGCTGTTATATATATATATATATATATATATATATATATATATATATATACTTATTTTTTTTATTAAATATTAATAGTTAATTGGTTTCTATTGCTAAATTTTGGTTTAAAAACAAGATATTGCTTACTATAAATTACTACAGTATTTTATGTGGGAAATCATTAATTAAAAAGTTATGAGAAAATTAAGCAAATACACACTATTAAATCGCTTGAGTAAAATATTAATATAGTGTTATACATTTATTACATGTAACAGTTTTTATTACATATAATGATGTATTATTGCCTATATTAACTTGCTATTATTTCCTTCATTATCAATGACTCCATTATATAAATTAAACCTGTCCAAAGCAGATCGTTCAGCAAGGCCAGCAAACGAGTATCTGAGATATTGACTCTGTCAGATAATAACGACTGATCATCTATGATGACAGACAGAAAACTGTTCAGTCTATTATATTGAATGGCAATCGGAAACAACGCTCCCCATTCGCCCGTCTCGATCGCAATATTCGTTAAATAAAGTAAAGTAAACACTATTGTTTATTGTGTACAATATTTATTAACCATATATCAAAATATATCGATGACGATGTGCAAGAAGACGTTAACAACATTAACATCCGTCGTAACCATATATGGTATGCCTAGATTGTGTGTGCCTAAAACGTGTGTGGTTCTGCGGGCCTGCAGCTGGATATTATTGGACTAATCAGCTGTCTCCATTATGCTTGCCTTGTTTACTGTTGATTACTATTAGATTTTTTTTTGCTAACTTCTGAAAAGATTTGCTTCACAATAAGATGAAATCCCAGCTAGTTTTTTACAATTTTTTTACAATCAACTATTTCAACGAAACTTCAAAATGTGACATCACTTCCTTGATGTTGTCAAAGTGAAGGAAATAGAAATGGAGAATTGTTTTTTTAAGTCAATCAAAAAATATATCAGCTGCTATATAAATAGTTTTGTCTTTTCTTCTTCTCTCTGTAGCATTGCTGGTAGTCTAGTGTACTCATATATTACCTTCACTAAGGAGCAAAAAAGTAAGTAAAGGAAAAATGTGTATTTGTTTGTGAATCCAAAAGAGTCATTGTGTCATTTCCTGAGAAGAGCTGATTGAGATGCACCCTAATACATGTGTTTAAGTTGACGTGTAAAATGCTGTCTTTTATAGAAACAAGTTGATGGAACAAGTTTCATTTGGCACAGTAGAAGAATGTCTACAATACTCGTGGAAGTCAAGAACCCACAGAACTGGCTACAATTCCCAGTGACCTGAAGCTTTTTAGGCAATTCTGGTTCTGCCTTTGTTTTATGGACCACTTACATGTTGCCATCAAAACAATAATTTGCTGGATTAACAAAGAAAAAAGAATGATTAAAAAAAAAACTAGATGAAGTTAAATGATCATCTAAATGCAGTATTTCTGTAGTTTTGTAATAAATTATTTTAATGGTTTTATGATATTTAGAACAAGATTTTTAAAATAAAGAGTTAAAACACAATTGACGAGTTTGGATGGGTGATACATGACTTTCTTTGCTTGTTCTATGTATGCCTTTTTTTATTAAGGGGACCTATTATGCAGAAATCACTTTTATAAGGGATTTAAATGCAGTTGTTGTCTGGCTAGTCTGTGAATACAAGCAACTTCTAACTGTAAAACAGTATTAATTTTATTTTAAATAATCACGCTTGATAAAAACAGTCTGCAGAAACACTTTGATTGACATTCTCCTCGCCCATTAGTGAGCTAATCTCTCCCTCATTAGCATAGGAAGTTACTCTTGTTTTATAGAGATGCCTATGCTGACACATAGGCATCTCCAGCCCCGCCCTCTTTTGAAAAGAGCACAATCTCATTTGAATTTAAAGTGACAGCTGTTATAAAACATTACTTGTGTGGAATTTTGAGCTGAAACTTCACTCTTGGGACATCAGAGACTCTTTTACATCTTGTAAAAAGGGGCAGAATATGTCCCCTTAAAAATATCCTAAATTGTATATATTTTGCTGACATATTCACTTACATCATTCCAAGATAATGAAGACTATTCCAACTTTTTAGTGAACCAAAATAAACATTTAATTCAATTCCATAAATCACAACCTATTTAAGTTTTTTAATGTTTTAGAACAATAGTGAGTGTGTTCTGACCTACAGTAACATCTATTTCAGCAGATGTGTGCTTCACACAACCTAAAAAAACAACACAATGACAAGTTTGCATTCCTGCTCCAATAAATGGACGACCATGAAAGAATGCACTTATTTTACTCTTTACCTTTATTCAATTTGTCAAAACTAAGTTAATATTTTAACAGCAGTCAGCACAAATTAGTTCTTATATCTCCCCGCTCCCCGAGGTTAATGTGTTAATATTTTCATGTAAATGTGTTGTCAGAAACCTCTGCTTTCCTTAATTAGCTACCTCATACATTTCAAAACCAAGTGTAGGTGGTTGTTTTTACCTCACGTAAAACGTGCATCATTTCCTTATAGCTTTCCGTAAAACAGCTAATATACCTGACATTTCAAAATCAAGTGTAATTTTGGTTGTCGCTTTTACCTCATGTAAACGTGCGTATCATAATTTCCTTAACTTTCCTTACAACAGCTATAAACATAGAGCTTAAGCAACAACGAGACAGGTCACTTCAAATTTTGTTACTGATTTGAAATATGTAATTTAATTTCGAGTTCACCTGGTAGTTGTTCAGGATTCCTCTATTCACTTTAGTCTTCGGTGAACTGTCCGGGGGCGTCGCGTCGCGTCGCAAAACATGGACGTCGAGTAAACAACTTTCTTTAAAAAAAAAATAAAAACAGCGGAAACGTTACATAACAAATTTAATACACATTAACTTAAAAAAAACACAACAAAGCAGCAAATTTGTAATTTAAATGTTTTTAATGTATACTTTCTGGTCAGAATGAGCGCATACAACCCACTCCAAACTCCAGATGAATGCTACAGTCACATACATGAAAAAAACCGAACTACAATGAGGACAAACGACAATAAATAAGCCAATGAAGACGACCATTCAGAGGAAATATAGCACCATGATTTCATTAAAGTATTAATAAGGAGTTGTTTTCCACAGAATGAGGTGAGTTATTTGTCTATAAAGAACTGGAGGTGAATTACAGTCAAAGAGTGTCCTGCCAACAAAATATGAAAACATAATGCGTAAAATAGACAGTTAAGGACATATCTGTGGCCACAAAGTAATTTATGCGTTTCATTGTATTAAAAAGTCAAATAAACACGACTCTAAGACAGTACAACGTAATAAACTCACCTGACTGACATTTTAAACAGACATTAAAAGCAGAAATAAATGCTTAAGTGTTACAAACTAATAACTGTTTATGAAAGACATTCAATACGTTCCTCTGGGATCTTCATACATTTCAGGGACATTTGCACAATAACCCTGCTTGAATTACACTGAAACATGTTTCTTTATTTCACTGTCGGTGGTGATTCTATTATATTTCGTTGCCTGTAACTTTCCTTAATTGCAAGAATTGTGATTAAGGAAACTTGGAGATTGTGAATTTCATGCACAACTCAAAAAATAAGATGGTGAGGTGAAAATCTAAACCATGATCTGTAAGAAATGTATACAATACAAGACAAAACGCCTACAAACAACGAAAACTGTCAAGAACATGTACGTTCATTTCATTCTCTAAAAATAAATAATAATATTGCAATTTTATATTTGCTAAAAGACAATGAAGCCAAATTAGGACCTATTTATGAACATTTTGTCTATTTATTCCAATAATATGAACAGTAGAGCATTTATTTCATGTTTTGTTTTGCTTTTTGTAGTTCTCATAGTCTTGTTTAAGGCCGTATCCAGATTGGGTAACAATTACAAGAATCAACGAGAAAATCAATAAACTAAATAATAATTGGCCTCATTTTCTTTTCGCAAACAAAAACAATGGAACAAAACTGAGTTTAAATCAACTACTAGAAATGTAAAGCTAGCAAACTGATTTCCTGGACACTTAACCATAAATTAAATGTAAATTAAAAAGGAGTGATTCCATTGGCTTATTTATTTTGACTACTCCTGCTTTCAGTACACCTCCCTCCGCTAACACAAACAAGCTAACCATTAGCATAGAATATAAACCAAAACACGGCTTGATGTACCTGGACAGACACACACACACACTGGTCGTGGCCAAACCACACCAGCACTCACACATTATGTATAAAGGCTTACACAGCATATCTACCCATTGTCAAAAACGTCTTAATAAAAAATATAAATATCTTGTTGGTAAAAAAATATCCATTACATATAGAATAAACATTTCTCTGTAAAATGGTGTTCGTGAAAAAGGCGCGTTATTCAGCTGTAGTTCGGGATTGAAAGGTGGTGTGTTTTATTTCGTTTTGGAGCAGCTCAGCTTTGGATTTCAGGTCGAAAGGTGTCCCACGCTTTCTGATTTTGGTCTGGCCTTTGGCTTTTTTTTTTTTTTTTTGCTCAGTCTTCTTTTAGCCTGGAAGGGTCTGTCTCAACTTGGGTCAGTGAGTCTGAATCTGTCCGGTACTTTTTTGCTGGCCTTTCGAGGCTTTGGCAGTCAAGTTGGTGCTTCACTGCTCCGTTTCTGTTTGTGTTGTGGATGTCTGTTAGTTTGACGCCGTTGGAGTCCGTGTGATCGGTGAGTAGAAGGTGTTTAGGTGCTCCATTCGCCTGGACAGATTCGATCTTTACTTCATTGGCGCTGCTCAACGTCTGTATGCCGTCTGCACTGGAGCTGTGACTGCTGAGACCTGAATGGAGAACCACAATATACAAAATGATTAGCCCTCCTGTGAATTGGTTTTTCTTTTTAAAATATTTTCGAAATGATGTTTAACAGAGGAATGATTTTTTTACAGTATTTCCTACAATATTTTTTCTTCTAGAGAAAGCATTATTTGCTTTATTTTGGCTAGAATAAAAGCAGTTTTTAATTTTTTAAAAATCATTTAAGGTCAATATTGGGGATGTAACGATTCACTGTGAGCCAGTTAAAAATCGATTCAAATATGTGATAGGGCAGGACTAATAAACGATATATTATATCGAATAGCGATAAAATAGCGATTGACATTTTATGTCAATAACAATTATAAGCTCTGGACTTTTTTTACTCTATTTTGATCTAAGAGCCAATCACACAGCAGAAATGTGCAACAATGGGAATCTGAAAGTGTGTTGATATTAGAGATGTACCGAATTTTCAGCCACCGCAAATTTATCAGCTGAAAATGTGCCATTTAATGGACCCTCTAATTTTTGTGGCTTCAGTCATTGTTGGGGTACTTTTTTAAATCTGGAAGCATTAACAACTGATATTGAAATATATATCGTTATCGTTAAAAACGGAAAATAATTATCGATCGAAATCTAAATAAATATCGTGACTATTCAAATAGGTGGAATTGTTGAATGAGTCGCGATACATGTTTTAAACAGAAGAGGGTGCTGTGTTAACAGGCGCAAACTCGCTTTACCTGCACATCACATGCACATCACGGTGAGCAAGAGGTGAAGCGGCAGACTAAAATGACAGCGGTGAAATGCGCCAGACAAACACAAACTGTGTGCAAATACTGCAAAAAGTCGTTTACTTACACTAACAAAACAACGAATATGATGCAGCACAGTGAAAAACTACTGTCACAGACATGTATATGCAGAAAGCTATTAATAGGCCAAACCATGCGGACCTGTGGATTAGTAACTTCGCTTGCTCTGACGAGTGCTACAGAGATCACACGGTGCATTAGTGTTTACATAGCGAAAGTGTGAAGATGTTTTTCAGACTGAAAGAGAAAGCTGTGCTGTTACAGAAACGAGTATTAGATTGTTTCTTTTTACCTTTTCTTTTTAAAAATGTTTGTTTATGCATCTTTTAATAATTTGCAATTATATCATATATTATAATCATTATTTTATGCCAGTGGCCTGTCCCCAGGAGCAGAGAGGGCTATGGACCACCTCCGTGCACACTGCTCTCTGGTTTAGGAAAGGCTTTCCTCGCCACACCAGCCATCTCAATCTCCAGTCAAAGAGTTTCTTCATCAGCAGTGCACATTGTAAATGTGCAAAGACCTTATCTTATGCCAGAAAATATAGATATGCTAATATTTCCTTTTAAAAAAATATGTCAAATCCCAGCACAGTCACAGTTTTAGTTTGTTAGTATTAATTTGAATAGTTTATTTTTGATTTGGAATTTGTTTTAATTTGTTTAATTTGTTGTAATTTAGCTGCACAGTCAAAGTTTTAGTTTGTTTATATTAAAGAGTCTACCTTAGTTTGTTCACTTTTTAAAAAAAAATTCCAAATGGATTTTGTTTAAAAAATGCAATTTAGTCATTGCAGAAAATATTTTATTTAGTGAAAACAATTGTGCACCCTTTGAGAAAAAAACAAAAGGGCTCATGTACACCTTAAATTTGTCTCAAATCATTTAGTTAAAAATGGTGATAAAATCATATACAGGGTTCTTACACCTTTTCTAACTTCAAATTCCAGCACTTTTGAAGCACTTTCAAGGTGCATTTTTATGCTTTTCCATCACCTAACAACCATGATAAATTACGTTTATATGTGCTGTATGTACTTTTTCACATTTAAATCCATTGTGCTATTTTAAAAAACGCAATATGACATTTCAACTTAAATTGTTGAATACTTTGGAACATAGATTTATTGGGATAGTTCACCCAAAAATGTAAAAAAAAAAAAAACAGTCAGATTTTGTTTGGGTGTAGTGGCAAGTTGACATGTCTGTTTTAAACTATTCTGAGCACTCCGTTTGGCGTTTTTAGGTGCAAATATGCATTCTGCGTGAATGCGGTGAACATTTTGCAGTGAAAACTAGTCGCACGACAACAATTTTATGCACTCACACAAATGCTCCCAAATATATTTTGAGCTTGCAGAGATACAATTTCGGGCGCATATGCAACCAAAACAAATCTCGAGCCCTACAATTTCAAATTCAAGCAGGTTCAAGCACTTTGTCCAAAATCCAATCACTTTCCTAACCTTGAAACACTACATTAAAAATCAAGCATTTTCCAGGATTTCCAGCACCCGTAGGAACCCTGCATATATCGTGAGATTAGTATTGTGAATCGTATCACATCGTGAGTCAGGTGAATCGTTACATCCCTAGTCTTGCCTAATTACTAATGACTTGCCTAACTACTTTAACTTGACTAATGAACCTAGTTAAGCTGAATGTCATTTTAAGCTGAATACTAGTATCTTGAAGAATATCTAGTCAAAAATTATGTACTGTCATCATGACAAAGATAAAATAAATCAGTTATTAGAAATGAGTTATTAAAACTATTATCTTTAGAAATGTGTCAAAAAAACTCTTCTTTCCATTAAACAGAAATTGGGAAAAAAATACAGGGGGGGGCTAATAATCGTGACTTCAACTGTAGATACATTGTATTACACAGAGGTAGCTGTTCGATTAATCAAAGTGAAAAATCGCAAACATGCCGTGTCTCTCATGCAAATCTTGTCAGGAAAGCAAGGTTGTGAAGACTAGAGGCGCTTTCATGGACACTCCAAATGTCTCTGAAGAAACCCTGAAAATCCCCACAGTGTTGCATTATAAACAGAAAATACATTGATTTAGCGTGGCTGATGCTGAATATTTGGTATTCGAAAGTAACTTTGATACTAATCGTTAGTGAAATTTTAAAAACTACCATTTCCAGCTAACCTTTGAGTGCTTAAACACCACATTGTGTTCAACAGACAAAAAAATATGCAACAAAGCATTTCAATCCTAAGTTTAACATGATAGAATAAGCTGTACCGTTGTGGCCGCTCGTCTCCTCTCGCTCTGATTGGCTGGTGGTGCTACTGCTGGAGGCCGCAGGAAGTGGGGTGGCTGCTCGACTGGACGCAGTGCTTTCTGTCTCATCTAGAAGTCTGTCCATGTAATCCCTACAAAAATAAAACAATTACAAACATACAATATAGCCAGTGTTTTTTCTTTTATGCACTAATTTATGCTTAATAATATTAATAAACTAATCTGCCAGACGTATCAAAATTTGACTATATTGTTTGCAACTGTAGTTTCTCAATAACTGTACGCAGCCACTATACAAAACAATAATTCTGTTTTTATTTATAAAAAACAGCATTAAAGCAAAGGTTGTAATTTGACAAATACAATACATAAGAATTTATAAAGATATGAGAATCATTTATAGGCTGAAATTATCTTGATATGTGCTTATGTAAGAGAACCGAAATTGTGATGTATAAAGACATTTCACAAATCAGAATAGATGAATTACCATGTTTGTAAACATTCATAATGCGCGAGCAGCGAGATTGAGGAAAAAAACGGGAGTGCTAGCATTTACAGCGAGGGAATGACATCCGATGCGGTTCAGAGTTTGTTGTCGTCTTAGAAATAAGTTATATTAATTACATATTATATATATTATTTACATAATACTTTCAGCGTACTATAACAGCTTGTCACCCAGTGATAAGCACAGTTATTCAGCAAAATTAACGTTAAAATGAGCGGTGTTCGTCTGACAGGTCCATTTGCAATAGCACCGTCCCAATGGATATTGAATAAGACGAAACGGCCAGGCCCAAATACACAACCATTTCATTGAAACTCAAGTGATTTTACAAGGGAGAAGTTAAAGGCCTACAAGTCTTTGGATGCCTACAATGTTGTTCTGTGTAGTCATGTACAAGAAATAATGTTACATGATTACCAGATTCAAAACTTTGTAGTGTTAACTTTGTAGCCAAAGACAAGGAAAGAAGACGGAACTGTACAAGGCCTGGGTAATCATCAACAAGCAAAGCAACTGCTTTCTGACAGCGAACTGCATCTGTACGGCAAGGTATGTGAACTTACACTTTCCGCCGTTTAATGCAGAGTGCAGCATTTTTGATTAAGTCACTCTATTCAGCTTACTTTTAGCCAAAGACGTCTGCGGTTGGCATTAAAAGCAGTGTGGTGTACGGTAAGTTACGTTTTCTATTTTCGAATTCAGCATCCTACCGCACAACATGACATGTTTGCTATTGCAACCGGGAACTTGTGTGACGTCATGTGTGACGTAGCTTGGTAATTCCTCTATAAATGTGATGAATAAGTGTGAATATAAATGCATCATGCACATAAATATAGCCAAATGTTGTTCTTAAAAAATAATCTAACAGTTTATAATAGTAAAACAATAAAGCTGCAAGCAACAGTGACGGGGCCTAAAACCCAGTGCCACCACTACGATTGGTATAAAGCAGTGGTTCCCAATCTTTTTGAACTTGTGGTCCCATAAACCAAACGCGCTTGTTAATATCTACCCCCTTATCATAATAAAGGCAAAAAGTTCATCTTTAATTTAAATAGCTGAATATATAATAACTGAAAATAATCCGAATGCGTCACAATCACTTTATTAGCTAATACTAGTATAACTGCGATCCACAAACATCACATTCATGACATCAGATGAATGTCCAGTTATAGGATAAGAGAGGTCAATAAGATGTGTTTGCGCTGATCAGATTGAATGGCTGTATATATTTGAAACGTTAAGGCAGTTTGGATTTGGAGACAAATTTATTAACTGGATCAAAATAGTTTATCTACGTCCATCTTCATCTGTTTTGACAAATGGCATCAGATCTAACCCCTTCGTATTGCAACGTGGAGTACGTCAGGGTGACCCTCTATCCCCTCTTCTTTTTAACATTGCACTTGAGCCATTAGCAGTAGGAGTTAGAACTAATCCACATATCCAGGGTATTTCTCTTGGCAATGCCAAAAGCTTGATCAGTTTATATGCTGACGACGTTTTACTTTACATCTCTGATCCAGTTTCTACTATCCCTAAGATTCTCAACTATATTGATAGTTTCAGTAAGTTGTCAGGTTATTCAATTAATTGGGAAAAAAGTGAATTTATGCCTTTAACAAATAATTTAAGTGACACTTTTTTAAACAATTTACCTTTTAAAATAGTAAACAATCATTTTACCTATCTCGGCCTGAATATTCCAAAGAACCCCAAACACTTATTCAAATTAAATTTCTTAGATATGATTAACAGAATCAAAGCTAACATTGAAAGATGGAAGTTGCTCCCATTGTCACTAATTGGCCGGGTGAATGTGATAAAGATGGTTGTTCTGCCAAGGTTCTTATATCTTTTTCAAAATCTCCCGATATATTTACCCATGTCTTTTTTTAAACAAATTGATTCAATTATTCTCTCGTTCATTTGGAACTATAAAACACCACGCATAGCCAAAGCCCATTTACAAAAAAATACAGATAGCGGAGGTCTTGGCCTTCCAATTTTCAAGCACTATTACTGGGCAGCAAATGCCAGAGCTCTCACATTCTGGCAAAGGGGTGTTCTGGAGGATGTGACATATGAGACTTCCCCATTATGGGTTTATGCCGAGGCCATATCTGTGCCAGAGTCCTCTCTCCCAACATTGCTTTTTACAGAGTGTAAATTAATTAAAAAACAAGGAAGCTGTAATTTTGTGGTAAGGAATTCGTTACGGATTTTAAATCAGATAAATAAATTTTACAAATTACCTAAGGTTTCAGTCAATACGCCGATTTCACATAATCCTTCATTTAAACCTTCCCTGATTGACAGTACTTTTACAGCATGGAAAAGAAAAGGGCTATCTCACATAGGAGATCTTTACATAGACAATCAATTTGCATCCTTTACACAGCTGAAGGATAAGTTTTCTCTCCCGCAGTCTAACTTCTTTCGCTATCTGCAAATTAGAAACTATGTAAAGGAAAATATCTCACAATTTATAAACAAACCAGAAAGTCATATTATTCAGAAACTTCTATCCTCAAACCCTAATACTAGACACCTAATATCAAGCTTTGTTCGTGTTTTTGAGGCTCCAATATGCACTAAGCACATTAAGATAGCTTGGGCCATGGATTTAAATGAAGAAGTGGCTGATGAGATCTGGGAAGAAGCCCTGTCAAGAATAAAAAAAGCTTCAATAAATTCGAGACATAAATTAATTCAATTTAAAGTTTTACATCGCCTTCATTTTTCTAAAACTAGATTAAGTAAAATCTTTCCCTCTGTATCTCCTAAATGTGACAGATGTGGTAGAACAGAGGGGACTTTGGCACATTTATTTTGGTTTTGTCCTGTTCTTTATGAGTTTTGGTCCAGCATCTTTGAGTTGTTTTCCAGTGCTTATGGAACCACTATCCAACCTGACTACAATTTGGCTATTTTTGGATATTCAAACATAATGGACACTTTTCCTTCAACCCAACAGCAAGCCCTGATGGTTGGCATGATTACAGCTAAAAAAATGATCTTACTTAATTGGAAGTCTCCAAAGGCTCCCTGTTTTAAGAGATGGTTGAATGAGCTGCTTTATGTCATTCAAATGGAACGACTACGTCTTGAAACTTCACAGAAAAAAGCTGAAACCACATGGGGACCTATTTTAAGACTCTTGGGAATCTAGCATTTTACCTTTGGAAATTTTCATCTCTAACTCATATATTCATGACACTGACTTTGTAGAAATGTGAATACTGTCATCTTTTATAAAAATGTGTTTATGCTGCATATGTCATGTGTATACTTATATATTTGATAACTGAGACGATTCCTCCCTTTGTTGTTGTTTTTTTCTCTCTTTCTTTTCCTTTTTTTTTTTTTTTTTTTTTTTTTTTTTTGAGGGGGTGGGATGGGGCTAATGTCAATTATTTTGTATTGTATTTATTATTATTTTTGTATTATTATTTGTATTGTACTGTGTTTGTTAAAATCTTATAAAAATGGTAAATAAAACAAAATATTACAAAAAAGATGTGTTTGCGCAGATACTTACGTTACTCCCGGATGAAGGTTGTACTTCCTTTTTCCAAGCCTAGTTTGTTGCGCAAAGAAATCATAGCGCTCCGACTTCTTCCACATGTAATAAAAAGCCACACAATCTCCAACAGACCGTGTTCTGACCTGAAATTGGATAAGGTTTGCTAAATAAATACAGGCATGTGATCTGACAAAAGAAAAAAACACAGGTCCTGGGGCTCCACAACCCCGCAATAGAAAAAAATAACTTAAAAAACAGCAATAGAAACAACTACATGCAGCTCAACTCATTGTTCAAGCTCTTGTTCTCTCCAAACTGGATTATTGCAACTCTCTACTAGCCGGGCTTCCAGCTAATTCTATCAAACCTCTTCAGCTGCTTCAGAACGCAGCAGCACGAGTGGTCTTTGATGAACCCAAAAGAGCACGTCACTCCGCTACTCACCCGTTTGCACTGGCTGCCATTTGATGCTCGCATCAAATTCAAAGCTCTGATGTTTGCTTACAAAGCGACCTCTGGCTTTGCTCCTTCTTATCTGCTCTCACTTCTGCAGATTTATGTGCCCTCCAGAAACTTGTGTTCTGTGAATGAACGTTGCCTCGTGGTTCCATCCCTAAGAGGGAAGAAATCCCTTTCCCGAACTCTCCCATTCAATCTGCCCAGTTGGTGGAATGAACTCCCTAACTACACCAGAACAGCAGAGTCACTTGCTGTCTTCAAGAAACGACTAAAAACTCAACTATTTAGTCTCCACTTTCCCTCCTAATCTGTAACTGCCTCTCAGGCTATACCACTAACTGTACTCTCTTTCAAAAAAAAAAAAAAAATTTCAAATGCTTTGCTTCTTAGACTTTACACACCTGAAACTTGCCTATAGCACTTGTTCACTGCTGCTCTTATAGTTGTGTAAATTGCTTCCTTGTCCTCATTTTTAAGTCGCTTTGGATAAAAGCGTCTGCTAAATGACTAAATGTAAATGTAAACTATTGGTAACAAATAAAAAATAGAAATAAATGAGGTAGTTAAATGACAAATACAATATGATGAATAGTTTCAAATGTTATTAATAACATGTTGAATTAAATATAAGCTAACATCAGGCATTGGCATTAGGCATTCAAACTGAAAAAGTGTTTTCCTGGCGAATCTACTTCAAAACATCTCAACTTTTCAGAATGCCACGAATGCACCATGAGTCATACGACTAGAACTAACCAATTAGCTCCATATAACGGTAGACCAATTACTTGAGACAAACACAGAGCTCTCAAACACTGCAGTGCTTTTTAGCTTGTATCAGAGCTGCAGGAATGGTGTGTCAGTTTTGGCACGTTTCCACTGAGTAGTACGGTTCGGTACAGGCCGGTACGATTTTATGCCCGTCTGTACCAAAAAGCAAACCATTCCATACCACTTTTTGGGTACCCTTTCCAAAGGGTATCTAGCACAACAAAAGGGTACCAAAAGGCGGAGCTAGACGCACAGCTGAACGCTATTGGTTTACAGAGAAACGTCACTAGCGCGTGAACAAGCCAGGAGAATGAAAACAATGGAAGTGCCATTTTTTAAATACACAGCCGAGACATTACACCACAATAATAATAATAATAATAATAATAATAATAATTATTATTATTATTATTATTATATATATATATATATATATATATATATATATATATATATATATATATATATATATATATATATATATATATATATATATATATATATATATATATAATAGTCTAAACATAATAGTTTTAATAGACACTTCTATACAGCTTAAACTGATATTTAAAGGCTTAACTAGGTTCATTCGGTTAACTAGGCAGGATAGGGTAATTTGGAAAGTTAACAATGGTTTGTTCTATTATTATTAGTATTATTGTTCTATTAATATTAGACATACTGTGAAAATGTCCTTGCTCTGTTAAACTTCATTTTGGGAAAAAAAAAAAAAAAATTCTATGGGGGTGGGGGGGGCGCTAATAATTCTGACTTCAACTATATATATATATATATATATATATATATATATATATATATATATATATATATATATATATATATATATATATATATATTTATATATACACACACATATATATATATATATATATATATATATATATATATATATATACACACACACATATACATACATACATATATATATATATATATATATATATATATATATATATATATATATATATACATATATACACATACACACACTGAAGTGCCATTATTGAAGTGCTTCTGACATCCGATCCTTTCAGAAACGGACAATCGTGACAGTGAGAAGTTGGTACTGACTATATATGTTTCGTATCGTTTAAGAGCCCAAATAAGGCCAAAATGTATGTTTTGTTTATTTATTAGTAATTTGTTACATTTCAGATACTGTACGTGTTTGTAAATGTTTTTATTATGTTTTATTTTATATAATCGCAGCCATTACAGTGGGTTATTTTGCATTATGATTGATCTGCAGCTATCATCAAGTCCCGTTCATAGAAATTAGTAATAAACATTTTTTTAAACATTTATTTATTTACATTTACATTTAGTCATTTAGCAAATTACATTTATTTATACAGATAAAGCATTTGTTTAGTAAGAAGTGCTTCTCGTACGATATGTAAACTTCGCGCGAGAATGACATCGACTGCAACTTTCTGTCGAACGCCCACCAAAAGGGTACCATTGGTTCCATTTGGCAGTGGAGACACAAGCCTAATAAAGGTGACCCATACCGAAACACTGGGAACGAGGCATTTGTCATCCTCTAAAAAAAACGGTTGATGGTCATAACGATGGTCACAAATGTCCTATTTAACATAACATCCCTAGCAGTTACAGGCAAAGAAATACTGAGCTTACACTAGAAAAATGCTTTTCTTACTTAAAGTTTCTAGGCCAAATTAGGGCTGCATGATTCTGGCTAAAATGAAGATCACGATTTTCTCACAATTCTATAGATGTTAAATAAAGGTTAATATGAGCAGGCTATTAACATTGTTAATTCTCAAACATATGGTACAACAACAATAATATTAATATTAATTAATAATACTAATTTGTGTAGGTCTACTGGTGGTTAAAATGCTCAATTGTCCAAACACTTGCAATGGTGGACTTGAACAGACTTAAATATGTTCTGGTCATTAATGCACAGTTAAGTGATGACATCGGAATACAACCATTCATAATTATGCAGTTGAAATATTATGTTTGAGACATATGCTTATCATTTGTCATTGACAACATTATTAGACCTTTTGGTAACACTTACCACTTACCTAACACTATAATAACTACACACTATGAACCATTTATTAAGCATTAGTAAATAGTGACTTCCTTATCTGCATTAACTCTACATTAATAAACGTTAGTAAGCAGCTCATAACTGCAGCTACAAATGCTGTATTCTAGACTTATAACCACATTTGTAATGTGTTTAATAATTGTACTTTCATACTTTATTAATGATTTATTTTTCATTACTAAATTAAGTATTAATTTAAGCATAGTTGGTGGTTTTTAAGATCATTCAGAATGAGTTAATAAATGATTATTAAACTATTCAAATTAACATTTATAAGTTTTATTATTCAGGCATATAGTAATGGTTAATTTAGATGTTAATAAATGCTTTATTAATACAACTTCATCCAGTTTTGTGACCTAAAGGACTATTTATGCTTTATGAATTCTATATAAATGACAATTTAAGGCTCAGTTATATTTTAAACAGGAAAAAAAAGAATAAAACGACTTTATTAATTTCTACTCATTTGAAATTCCACAAATGAAACTGTACTTGTACTTGCAACCTTATCAAAAAATAAAATTACTGTACAGTTTAAACATTGCATCTTATTATGTAGCTAATTTATTATATTTTTTGTTGTTTTATCCAATTTTATGTCGTATTTTTACACTCCTGTTATTCAGCAATGTTTAAACTTTACAGTAATTTAACTTTTTGGATTAGATTGCAAAGATTATTGTTTATTTGACACCAAGCCTTGAATTGTCATTTATAAGTAGGGCCAGACGGAATCTGCGGACGTTTTTAGCTATTTCTGTGGAGAATTGTGTTAAAAATCTGCGGATTTCTGCGGAAGTATATTATTTTGGGAGTATCACAACTAAAACCTTAATATATGAAATAAAAAATAATATCTTTTAAACTTGTATTTAATGTTTAAAATGCAAATCCAGTTAGATTCACTTTATTTGGTAAACAAAGCAAGTCTCTCATGTAATATCTCTACTAAAAGACAGAAAATATTACTGTACAAACTGTATTGTAAATAAATCTTTATATTTCTTTATTTATTCATATTTTATCTTCATAATTTTCATATTAGTCAATAATATTACTGTAATTAATTTAAAAACTGAATATATATAGATTTACACACTTTTATTCAAGTAAATAAACAGAATCAATGATGGACTAAAAATCTGCGCAAAATCTGCGGAATTCTGTGCACGCAGATTCCGTGTGAGCCTACTTATAAGGGATTTATAAAGCATAACTAGTCCTCACTTTAGATTAGGTCACAAAACTGCATGAAGTTGAGTTAATAAAGCATTTATTAACACACATAATAACCATTAATATATGTCTGAATAATAAGACATATAAACATTAATTTGAATAGTTTATTAATCATTTACTAACTCATTCTGAATGATCTTAAAAACCACCAATTACTCTTAAATACAAATGATTTGTAAATAATGCAATACTTCATTTAGTAATGAAAAAATAATAAAGTATGAAAATACAATTAAGCACATTACAAATGTGATTATAAGTCAAGAATACAACATTTGTAGCTGCAGTTATAAACTGCTTATTAACGCTTATTAATGTAGAGTTAATGCTCAACAAATAATGAATTCAGTATATGCTTATGCTTAATAAATGATTCATAGTGTGTAGTTATTATAAAGTGTTACATTTTTTTATTCACTGGTAAAATGAAACATTTGTCATTATCAGATTTCCTCTTATATTCAATATTATATAGGCTAGAGTAGTTATACTGACACTGTAAAACATTTATTTTCATGTACAATACTGTGTTTGCCATGAAAGAAAAAACATATCAAATTCTTATGATAATCATAACTTTAAAATGCGATATGATCCTTTAAATTATGTGCGCACTTTTGGTTTCACTTTCACTGCAGAGTGCTGTCATGTCATGGCTGCCGTCACTGCGAAAAAAAAAACATACAAGCAAATTACACTTCCCGCGCGGCTCCCAAACGATCGCTCGGTGCAACAAACTGAACGTTATTACTCGTTATTCATTGCCTATGCAGGTTCTGTTCACTAAAGAAGACATCAATCGCAGGCACGCGCGTGTCCTCTCGGTAGTAAACAAACATTGCGTTAGCTCATGTGTGATTTCGCGGCTACGAATACATCATTACATCAAGACAGAAATGACATTTTGGGGTGACACTTTTAACACCATTTGGAGGTATGTATTTAAAACAATGTAAAGACTTGTGCGACTTTATTCATCTCCTGAACTTGAAACTCTAACTGGCTGAATCGAAGAGATGCTGGATTGAAATCGTGTGTGGGGTGATTAATCATACAGCCCTAGTCATTCATTCATTCATTTTCTTTTCGGCATAGTCCCTTTACTAATCTGGGGTTTCCACAGCGGAATGAACCGCCAATTTATCCAGCATATGTTTTTATGCAACGGATGCCCTTCCAGCTGCAACCCATCACTTGGAAACATCCATAAACACTCATTCACATGCATATACTAGAGACAATTTAGCTTATCCAATTCACCTGTATCGCATATCTTTGGACTTGTGGGGGAAACTGGAGCACCTAGAGAAAACCCACACAAACACAGGGAGAACATGAAAACTCCACACAAAAATGCCAACTGACCCAGCCGAGGCTCGAACCAGCAACCTACTTGCTGTGAGGTGACAGCACTACTTACTGCGCTACCGTGTCGCCCAGCCCTAGTCCAAATTTCTAATACAAGCAAAAGTATTTTCGCTTTCAGAAATTCAATACAAGATTGTTTTGCTTGTTTTAAAGAAAAACTCAAATTCTTAGCTATTTGGACTAGAAACAAGACAAAAAATTTACTTAAAAAACATTAATTGCAGTGTAGCTGGCACGCATTTGTAAACTTCCACAAAGACAAAAGCCGAATCAACAAATCTCCACTCTTCATGCTCAATGGCTTTAACGCTTGAGCCAAAGACAGAATAGAGTCATTACCATCGTCATCCGGCTCATCTCTGAGACAGCAAGTTAACACCGCTTCATCCTCATTATCTCCCTTCACCTCATCACCTTCCACAACAGCATAAGCTCAGGGGACTCTGAATCCATAATATCCCACCACAACCAAAGATCCCATGGGGATTACAGATTGCCAAGAGACGCTGATTGTCTTTAGATGAAGCAGCCAGCCGAAGCCACCTTCTTACAGCCTCCAAAATGGCACAAAACACAGAGCTAAATATGATTTAAAGGGACAGTTTACCACGTGAGTTCAACACTCAAGGGTTCTAAACTATAGATGTTGTATAGAGTGTTGAGATAACGATATTTCTTATGATATAACTAACTTGCAAAATGTTATTATTATTCATTCATTCATTCATTCATTTTCTTTTTGGCTTAGTCCCTTTAATTATCCGGGGTCACCACAGCGGAATGAACCGCCAACTTATCCAGCACATGTTTTACGCAGAGGATACCCTTCCAGCTGTAAGCCATCTCTGGGAAACATCCATATACACTCATTCACACTCATACACTACGGACAATATAGCCTACCCAATTCACCTATACCGCATGTCTTTCGACTGTGGGGGAAACAGAACACCCGGAGGAAACCCACACGAATGCAGGGAGAACATGCAAACTCCACACAGAAACGCCAACTTACCCAGCCGAGGCTCGAACCAGCGACCTTCTTGCTATGAGGCGACAGCACTAACGTTACCTATTGTATGTTATTTTATCAGCAACAAACAAATTATTATTTAATGTTATGATTAAGGTTATTATAGTTAACGAAAACGAACGAAAAAAACGAAAACTAAACTTTTAAATAATTGTTGTTAACTTAAATAAAAATAACAGTAATTAAAAAATTTTAAAAACTACAACTGACTGAAAATATTCGGTTAACTAAACTAAGCTGGTTCTCCTCCAGTCATCCTCGCTGTTGCTCCCGTGACAAAACAACAAGTGGACAGCAGCACGGTGACAGCATTGCATACAAAGACTTAAAGCTATTACTTTAACTCATTTTTGGCCAGTAACGGGTTTTATTTCTGTTTCGCGATCGCGAATGAATCTTTTTAACCGGATCTTCTAAGTGAACCGATTGAACAAGTTCATCAAAATCAAACTAAATCATTTGAATCATTAATTGCGTCTCCAGTAACCGCTCTTGTCCACAATCTACTTACTTTTTAACAAGCCTAATACCCCCTCTGACTTATTCAGCTATTAGAACAGTAACGTTACACTGAGATCAAATTTGAGAAGCGATGAATAGATAAAACAGTGCGTACAGTACGTGATTCAGTGAACCAAACACAAACAGTACACGACAGCCTGCTGTGACTGAACTAAACTTGAACAACTGCACCGCGGGCTTAAATGAGAGGATCTGGTGAAAAAGTTTATTTCATAACAGAAAATCGTAATTGAATTTAAATAAGTGAATCATGCTTCAGTTGGGTTGCAAAACTTTACTGTAAAACTTTTTTCAGATCATGGTGATGTTTTACTGACTGAAATTACTAACGTTATTGCTGACTATATCATTTTTAAGACTGACTATATCAGTCTTAACATCCGCGTTAAATATCTGAAATTTCCATCACTACTGTGTATCTAACCTCAGAAGCAGCCTTGCACACATATTGTACTTAAGCCTGGTAACTTGTGGGCTGTTGTATTTGAATTTGAAGATAGGTAGATCATAGTGTTCATGTGTCCTCTGAATACAGGTTACAAAAATGGTATGGTTGAGTTTTTATTATACAATATCTATTCTGGTGATTTTGAATCTTGCACCTAACAAATATCCTCATTTAGAAAAAAAAAACTAAAACTAATATTGAAAGTAATAAAAACTAAACTAAACTAAACAATTCCAAAATATAGAAACAAATAAAAACTAGTAAATCTGCCTCTTAAAACTACTTGAAAATAACTGATTTTGAAAACAAAAAGTCAAAACGAAATAGAAGCTAATACTTATGAAAAATCCAAATCTATTATAACCTTGGTTATGATCATACTAAAATGCAGGTAATAGATTATTTTCCTTAACTAATAGGTTGTTTTCACATGACGTCATTGATGACGCACGAGACACTTCTACATAGAAATCTACGCTATCAGAGCATCAAAATGTTTCTGTTTTATGTTGTTTATAATTGTTTAAAGTGGCCAAAATAAGAAATGCAGAACAGCTTTTATAGAACTCAAAGTTTTTGCTCATAGGGTGGAGGGGGGTTCAAGAAACTGGCTGCAAAACAGAAGAAAAGGCATCATGTAATAAACATTCATTCAATACATCCATGCGGACAAACTTTTTTTGAACGCGATAATTCGTTTGACAGCACTAATAAAGATTATATACATGCCTAGCTATGTGTATTATATGTAATGTGTTATTTAAAAATCAGATACAAACACCATCACACTTAAAAATCCAGGAGAATATAAATAACGCACCCTGACATGTAATCGCAGCAATGAAATCTCCATCTCTTTACTGTCTTTACTGGTGTTTCGACAGAACAAACAATCGTAACATGAACATCGAGATGCGCAGCAGCAAGGTTGATAGTAAGTTCATAGACCGAAAACAAAAGAAATGCAACCCTTCCGACAAAATTAAATGGTTATTATTGTGGATTACTGTTTACCCCTTATAAAAATAAATAAATAATAAACTATGCGTCCACGCTTTTGTTTGCTTTCATGATGTCTGGAAGATATCCGCATGGGGAAAAACTATAGTTATAGTTTATAATAAACATGTTTTTAAACCACATAGTAAAGTGTGTAATGTGTAGACTCATTGTTAAACTGATAACTAGCTAAACTGACAAACTGTAATAAATACTGTAACGTTACCGTAAACTGTGGTGTATCGTGATGGTGTATAATTATAGAAACTGAAGCCTATTGAATAATTTGTTTACTACTACAGTAGTGTCGTAACACAGCAACAATATAATTACCAGACAGTTTAATTCAAGTAATTATATATAGTTTGCTTCTAAACACTAGTATTTACTATAGTATTTTGCAATGTTACGTAATTATACAGTATTTACCGCTTTGATTACAGGCAAATATATTTTATTTCAGTAGAAAACTCAGCCCTCTTCATGATATAAGGATCATGCCCAATGTATATGTGCTAATTTTCTATTTATATCTCCAATGAAATATGGTATAAATCGCAAAAATACGGGCTTCCTCTATGTCTCCCATTCAGTTTTTGACTTCCTGCCCTCCGTCTGAATTTCACGCATCACCAGAACCACGTGATAGAAAACAACCTATTAAATATATATATAAATTAATTAATAATTAGATTTTAAAACCCCACCAATGACTGAAAACAGATCTAGATTCACCTAACAGCACCTACTGGAAAGGTGTGGATAAAGATAGTAAAGGCCTCATCTGATTGGTCAGATTTAGATAAACAACTTATGCATGCAGCACACAAATGCTTGGTACATAAAACTAGCTTAAAGGCAACCTATTTTGCAAAAAAATCACTTTTATAACTGGTTTAAACTCAGTTGTGTGTCAACAGTCTGTAAATATAACCAGCTTCTAATGGTAAACATTTATTCATTTTATTTTTTTGTAATCACACTTGATGAAAACAGTCTGCAAAAACACTTTGATTGACATTCTCCCTTTGTACCAGTCATCAAAGGGGGAAAGCCCCGCCCATTAGTGATGATCGCTCCCTCATCTTGTTTTTGAATGCGCTACTATGCTCACACATAGGCATTTGTAGCTCCGCCCTCTTTTGAAAAAGAGCACAATCTCATTTAAATTTAAAGCGACAGTCACCAAAACGCCACAATTAGAATCAAAGACTAAAAGGGTCAATTTCAAAGAGTTATAAAACATTATTTGATGGGTATTTTGAGCTGAAACTTCACATACACACTTTAGGGACATCAGAGACTTATTTTAAATATTTTAAAAAGGGGCATAATAGGTCCTTTTTAAATTAATATTAGTTCTGCATATCAGTTTTAGGATTAACATACTAAACATGCAAATATGTACCGATAACTTGTATAGATTTAAAAAAAAAAACAAGTAACATCACGCAAAAATTGTAATAAATAAATAAAATGAATGAACGATAAATAAATAAATAAATTTATGCAGTTTTCACAGAAAAATCACAGCCCTGTAAATAAGATTCAAAACACAACGTAGTACATATGCTACCTGCTAGAGCTGCATGATTAACCGAAAAAAAAAGATCACAATCTCGAAGCAATCTTTACGGACTTGTGCGTCGGTAACACACAAGTCTTCACAGCAACATTGGACAGCAATGAGCAACATGGACACCTCCAAATGGCGTTAAAAGTATCACATACTGTATTTATAAGGTATAATTCACCCAAAAATGTCATTTCGGTCTTAATGTAATGATGTAGCCGCGGCCATGAAATGACATGTGAGCTGACGCGCACGTGTTCACAATTGATGTCTACTTTAGTAAACAGAACTTGCATAGGTTGTGAATAACAGGTAATAAAGTTGTAAATAACGTCCAGTTTGCTACACAGAGCGATCGTTTGGGAGCCGTGCGGGAAGTATGACTTGCATGTTTAAATAATCATATTGCATTTTACAGTTATGATTATGACAAGCGCTTGATATGTTTTTTCTTTCATAGCGAACACAGCGTGTTGTGCATGAAAATAAATGTTTTACAGTGTCAGTATAACTACTCTAGCCTATATAATGTTGAATATAAAGCAAGAATCTGATAATGACAAATGTTTCATTTTACCAGTGGAAAAAAAGGTCTAATAACATTGTCAATGACAAATGATAAGCATATGTCTCAAACATAATAATTCAACTTCAGAATAATGAATAGATGTATTCTGATGTCAGCACTTTACTGTGCATTAATGACCAGGAGATATTTAAAGTCTGTTCAAGTCCACCATTGCACGTCTATACAAAATCGAGCATTTTAACCAACAGTAGACCTACACATAGGCCTAATATTATTGTTGTTTTACCATATCTTTTAGAACAAACAATAATAACAGCCTACTCATTTTAACCTTTTATTTTACATCTATAGAATTGTGAGTAAAACGTGATCTTAATTGTAAGCAAAAACATTCTCATTTTAGCCAGAATCGTGCAGGTCTACTACCTGCTAGCCACATTTAAGAACATCACAGTTTTTTTTATTAATAGTTTAAAAAATTTTCATATCTAAAATCTCAGCAAATATGAAAAAGTCTGACTTCAAAATTGAAATTAAAATTCTATTTTAACGATCTGCCTACAGGATCAAACAAATTGTAATGAAGGGCATCAACTGAGCATTACCTTGTTGGCTTGGATAAAATGAAAGTCTTTTCCATAAGCCTTTAAACCTTGTTCGAAATTCCTGCATTCTTCCTCCGTCCACACAGATAGCTCATCTGTAGGAAAAACGTAGCCTGTTATAATTCCAAAAGTTTCACAGTTTCTATAAAACATGGTTGAACATCCCATAATGCTCACCTCGGGCCGCTTTAACGTTAAACCTTAACCTTCGTAAAGCTTCGTCGGTTTCAAAATTGCATTTCACCAGCTCATACAGCGCCTGAGAGGAGAAAACACTGTTTGTTTTGTGTATTAAGAAACAATTCAGCATTTGATTACAAACGAAACTAGAAAAGTAAAGTTCATAGACAAACTTTATGGTGTCTTGAGAAAGCCTAGTCTGAAAGTCTGAAGTAGTTTCAAAGTTTAAATCATTGAAGTAGTTTTTAGGAAGTTTTAAACAGTTGGCAGATAGATAAATACATAAGTATTAGCATGTTTCTAGTATGGATTGGCATGTTTCTTGCTAGGCGGTTGCTAGAGTGTTCTGAGGGGTTGCTAGGCAGTTGCTAAAATAAATTACCATGGTTCTAGTATGAATTAGCATGTTTTTAGCATAAATTAGCATGTTGTTAGCATGAATTTAGTATGAATTAGCATGTATGATTAGTAAGTTTGTTAGTATGAAATGGTATGTCTTTAGTATGTCCAATATAAAGTCAATAGCGGTTTTTATTAAATGGATGTCTATGGGACAGTTGCTAAGGTGCAGTAAGTGGTTGCTAGGGTGTGGCTAGTAAGTTGAAAGGTCATCAGTGATTGGCAGATTGGTAGTCTGAGTTAAATGAGCCCAACCTTAAGTCTGTATGACAGCCTGGCGGAAAGTTATGAGGTCATAAAGTTTGGTCCAATGTTAGGTCAATGGGACTTTTCCGAATTTTCCAGGTCAGTTTTCGGAAAACCGTAAGTCGGATTAGTTGAAAAAGATATAGCAACCCAAGTCAGACCAGCTTGGAGGTCTGGAGTAAGTTTGGTGGTTGTAGTATGAACGGTCTAGGAGGAGATGCATGAAGAAATTAGTCTCAGAAGAAGAAGAATAAGAAGAAGACGGAAGAAGAATAATAAGTTCATGTAGTATAACAGTATGTTGGCTTTCTCAAGCCACCATAATGATCAAATAGTGATCATAGAGGCGGTTCTTTAGTACCTGTTCATTGTCTTTAATGTGGGATCCTTCTGGAATCGCATCTACACCCGTCTCATCTCCGGTCCGTCGACAGGCGTCTGTCAGAAACTCAACCACAGTGTTTTCAGAGAGGATTTGAGGATTCCACAGCAGCTGATCATCATTTTCATACACTGCAAGACAAAACATTTTTTTTTTAAATATATGCATATCAGAAAAGTACAAGAAATGAGCCAAAATGTTCATTTTATGCATACAAACCTTAAATTATTAACCGTTGTGCACTGTTCAAATTTACTAGCCTTTTGTTGCGTTCAGGATGAAAACATCCACTAAATTAAACTGCTGTAAAAATGCATCAGATAGTCTGCGCAATAGCCAAGTGGTTAGCGCGTTGACAATTTGTGCAGTATGATGTCAGAGCGTCCCGAGTTCGAATCCCGGCTCGAGGACATTTACCAACCCTACCCCTCCCCCCTCTCTTTCTCACTCTCTCTCCAACTTCGCTTCCTGTCTCATTACTGTCCTATCTAATAAAGGCCAGAAATAATTCTTGCATGCATCAGATAAGTATTTTTACTTTTTTTTGCATAAATCTATTAATCAACCTCAGTCCTGATCAAAACAACTAAATTGTTTTGAAAATTACAAGATTTTAACTCATTTATTGCCAAGTTCACAAATGATGTCACTGATTGGGTGAAAAAACACACTAAATTACGTATTTTCAATTTAAAAATGACTTGACTGGATTTTCTTTTCTTTTTATCTCGGCCCTGGACATGTGAATGATTAGTAACAACATTGGCTTTGATGCATTGTTAGAGTTAAATTTTTTCTCCCTAATTTACTGTTGGTGGCTGTTTTTGGCCCATTGCCTTCCATTATAACCACATTTGATGAACGCTATTGGTTTACAGAGATACGTCACTCGCTCGAGCAACAAGCGAGAATGAAAACAAAGGAACCGCCATGTTTTAATACACAGCCGAGACATTACACCGTAATAATATATACATACTGTATAATAACGAAATCTGCATTTTTGAACGTTTTGAACTAACGAAGACAGCAGAAGTCAATGATTCATTGTAATTATTTTTGCCTGTTTTGCATGTTTACTGCTCCAAAATATAATAAACGTTTCTTAAAATAAAATATATTGTGTTCAATCGGGATTAGTTTTTTGCCCAGACATTTAAAAAAATATCATATCGTGATACCGTGAAATTTTTATCCAAGGTTATTGTACCATCAGAATCTTATACCAGCCCATGCCTACTTCTGACATCTGATCCTCTCAGAAACAGACAAACGTGAGACTGACAAGCGAAAAAACAAAGGAGAAGCCGGAAAAAACAAAGGAGCAAATGATTCTTTCTGCAACCCAAAACAAGATAAAACTGCCATGTTTAACTATTATCATCGCTTCCTGGACTATTATGAACTGGAAATGACGGAATTACTTTCTAACAGAGGTTAGATGTGCTTCTGAACATTAAAGATACAGATGAGAGGTCTGCACAGACTATATAGGCTATATGTTGCGTGTTGTTTTTGAACCCAAATAAGGACTAAATGTAGGTTGTGTGTAGTTTACCATTGGTACACTTTTAGCAGTGGAAACGCAAGCCTGATAAAAGTGACCCGTACCGACCTGTACCGTACCACTCAGTGGAAACGGGTTATTAGGTTAATTTACTTTGAACCTTCTTTAGAGTGTTCAGGACCTCATACTTGGTCTAAGGTTTACCTTCCAACAAGACAATGACCTTAAGCACACAGCTAAAATAATGAAGGAGTGGCTTCACAACAACTTCGTGACTGTTCTTGAATAGAGCCCTGACTTAAACCCAATTGAGCATCTCTGGACTGGAGACCTAAAAATGGCTGTTCAACCAAAAAGACTGATGGCAGTATTAGATGAAAAACTAAATACTGAGCAAAGGATCTGAATACTTAGGACCATGCGATATTTCAGTTTTTCTTTTTTTAATAAATTTTAATAAATAAATTTGTGTAATTATATGTGTGTATCTTTTACTTTTTTATTCAAATATATATATATTTATATTTTTTGTTGTCTAAAAAAGAAGTATAAAAGCTATTTGTACTGAATGTTTCATATCTAGCATGTTAAAAAACATAGAATATTGATTACAACTTGAGTCGAGGCAGTTTCAGAATTTTGACCGCTATTTTAAACAAGCAAAGGTCTACCTTTCTCATTGTCTTTGTATTTGCAGAGTCCAGATGGTGTTTCAGCCTGATACATGGATCCAACCATGATCTCCTGTTAAAAACATGCGTGTCAGACACTTAATTGGAAAGTACAGGCAAGAAAACTAAGATGCTGAAAAATGTGTTTACTTTCTTCCAGTCTTCAGAGGGAATATAGTCATCATCCTCCTCCGACTCTTCATCTACTTCATTATCTAAAAGAATAAAATAAATGAAATGATCAATAAAAACAGCACAAACACAGACATTCAACATAATACATTCATAAACATTACATTAAAACAAGCAAGCAATATCTAGGAGGAAGCTTATGTGTATTACTCTGAAAATAGCCGTGGTTCTTGGTTCGTATGAGTTCAGCTTTGTTGCAGGCCTTTACCGCACAAGCTCGACTGTCAGTTGAGTGACTCTCCTTCACTATTCCTGTGGGAACTTTTGCTCCATCCTCCTGAAAATCAATCAATCAATCAGTCAATCAACAAACCAATCAGTCAACCAACCAATCAATCAATCGATCAACCAACCAATCAGTCAGTCAATCAGTCAACAAACCAACAAATCAATCAATCAACCAAACAATCAATCAATCAATCAACCAAACAAACAATCAAGCCATCAGTCAACCAACCAACCAGTCAAACAATCAATCAATCAACCCATCAGTCAACCAACTAACCAACCAGTCAGCCAGTCACCAGCCAACCATCCAACCAAACAAACAATCAACCAATCATCCAATCAATTCATCAGTCAACCAACCAAACAATCAATCAATCAATCAACCAATCAATCATCCAACTAAACAACCAGCCAACCAACCAATCAACCACCCAGCAAGCAGCCAACAAACCAACCAGCCAACCAACCAAACAAACAACTAATCAAATCGTCAATCAACCAACCAACCAGGCAACCAATAAATCAACCAACCAACCAATCAATCATCCAACTAAACAACCAGCCAACTAACCAAACAATCAATCAATCATCCAACCAAACAATCAACCAACCAACCAATCAATCATCCAACTAAACAACCAGCCAACCAACCAAACAATCAATCAATCATCCAACCAAACAATCAACCAACCAACCAATCAATCATTCAACTAAACAACCAGCCAACCAACCAAACAATCAATCAATCATCTAACCAAACAATCAACCAACCAACCAATCAATCATCCAACTAAACAACCAGCCAACCAACCAATCAACCAGCCAGCAAGCAGCCAAACTAACCAGCCAACCAACCAAACAAACAACTAATCAAATCGTCAATCAACCAACCAACCAACCAACCAACCAACCAACCAATCAATCAATCAATCAATCAAATCAATCATCCAACTAAACACCCAGCCAACCAACCAATCAATCATCCAACTAAACAACCAGCCAACCAACCAAACAATCAATCAATCAATCATTCAACCAAACAGTCAACCAACCAACCAATCAATCATCCAACTAAACAACCAGCCAACCAACCAAACAATCAATCAATCAATCATCCAACCAACAGTCAACCAACCAACCAATCAATCATCCAACTAAACAACCAGCCAACCAACCATTCAATCATCCAACTAATCAACCAGCCAACCAACCAACCAAACAATCAATCAATCAATCATCCAACCAAACAGTCAACCAACCAACCAATCAATCATCCAACTAAACAACCAGCCAACCAACCATTCAATCATCCAACTAATCAACCAGCCAACCAACCAACCAACCAAAAAATCAATCAATCAATCAATCATCCAACCAAACAGTCAACCAACCAACCAATCAATCATCCAACTAAACAACCAGCCAACCAACCATTCAATCATCCAACTAATCAACCAGCCAACCAACCAACCAAACAATCAATCAATCAATCATTCAACCAAACAGTCAACCAACCAACCAATCAATCATCCAACTAATCAACCAGCCAACCAACCAAACAATCAATCAATCAATCATCCAACCAACCAACCAATCATCCAACCAATCAATCAACAAACCAATCATCCAATCAATCAATCAATCATCCAACCAATCAACCAATCAATCAACAAACCAATCATGCAACCAATCAATCGTCCAACCAATCAACCAACCAACCAACCAACCAAATTCAAATTCAAAATCAATCAATCAATCAATCAAATCAAATGCAGCAAATCAATCAATCAATCTATCAATTTATCAATCAAGTCAAATACAGCAAATCAATCAATCAATAAAATCAAATGCAGCAAATTAATCAATCAATTAATCAATGAATCAAATGCAGCAAATCAATCAAATGCAACAAAAGAAATGAATACACTGAAAATTTCTCTTTACTTTAAATCTACTGACAAAAAAAAATCGAATTCTTAAATTTTTATAAATCTACTGTACAGTGGCTGAGAGAGCAAGTTAAGAAAACACACGCAAATAGAAAAACAAGTTCTTCATGGAACAGACCTTTCTCTTTTTCAGATCTCCGGTGCTTCTGCTGCTGTCATCGTTATCCATATCCTCCGCTTCATCTTCCTCCTCCTCCTCCTCTTCCTCCTCCTCTTCATCTCCATCCTCTTCTTCGTCTTCATCCTCCTCATCTTCGTCCGGCGATCCACTGCCTCCATAACCATAGAGACTCAACAGCTCCTGAATGGGCATTTCTCCCTCCTGCAATTTACAGAAATACAAATAGTCATGTAGTAGGACCCCAGACATTTTGTTTTTACTATGAAAGCCAATGGTGACAATCAACCCTTCAGGTAACAACATTTTTCAAATGATCTTCTTTTGTGTTTAACAAATGAAAGAAACTCATTTGGTTTGAAATGAGTGGAAGAAAAGCAAATGATGACAGCATTGTCATTCTGAAAGTGAACTACTTCTTTAAAGACGCATGTTTTTTTTTTTCATTAAAGTTCTCATGAAGTGCTTTGAAATGTGCATTTTTTTTCTATTCGCTGCTTGACGTAGGCTGTTTCTCAATTCCAAGAACGTTGAGAATGATTCGTTCTTGTGGAGACCAAGTTACCTCAGAAGAACGAACTCGGGAGACAACGAAAACAGAGAACATGTGAGAAATGAGATGCTGCGTTCTTCCTGATGGTCACGTGACCTTCACACGTTTTTAACAGCATTCATACAACGATTTATTGGTTTTTCTTTTTTCCCTTTTCACAATATAAACAATGCGTAAAGACCTTACAAATATTCCTTTCACAATACAAATAAAACTAACTTTATACGAATTTCGGCAAATAAACACCCTTAATGTGTGTCTATTAAGATTTTCATGTTAACGTTTACTTTCACCGTGTCATTTAGGGAAACTCCTCAGTCAAATAAGTTATATCTCTGAATTTTTAATTATAAATCTATATAAAATGCTGTGCTTCCCACCTCCTTTATTCAGCCGCAATCAAGGTTATAATAGTTTTGGATTTTTTTTATTAGTTTTAGGTTTTTTTTTTTTTCGTTTTGACTTTTTGTTTTCAAATTCAGTTCATTTTAATTCGTTTTTAGAGTTAGATTTACTAGTTTTTATTACTTTTTAATTAGTGTTTGTTTTTTTTGTTTTTTTGTTTTTTTTTGTAAATTAAGATATTTGTTAGGTTGTTAAGTGAACCAGAACATATCAAAAACATGTAGTCAGCAATCATAATTTGAGTCAATTAAAACAATACCATGATCTGAAAAGTTTCCTACAATTACATTTTGCAACCCAACTGAAGCATGATTCACTGTTTTAAATTCCATTTCGACTTTCTGTTATGAAATAAACGTACGATTCACCAGATGCTCTTATTTAAGCCCTCGGTTTTAAGTTTAGTTGTTCAAATTAGTTCAGTCACAGCAAGCAGCATGTACTGTTTGTATTCAGTTAACTGAATCACGCATGTGCAGTATTATCGATTCATTGCTTCTCAAATCTGATCTCAGAGTACTGTTCTAATAACTGAATAACTCAGTAGGCTATATATTGGTTTATTTCGAGTCAAAGGGGGGTATCAGCCATGCACAAAGTAAGTTGTTTGTGGATAAGTGCTTAACGTTACTGGAGATGTGAATCGTTTCAAATGATTCACTTCGATTTGGTGAACTAGTTCAACCGGTTCACTTAGAAGATCCAGTTAAAAAGAAGGATTCTTTCACGATCGCAATCACTAATACAGAAATAAAACCCATTATTGGACACAAATGTGTTAAATTAATACTTTTAAGTGTCTGGTTGGGTCATTTTTAATGTTGTCACTGTGCTGCTGTAATGCCCAGCTGTTGTTTTTTGTCCAAGAGCGACCGCAAGGACGACTGGATCTGGACCGGCTTCATCTGGCCAATAGCATAAGGATTACAGACTCTTGAGGTGCCTTACGGGTCAAACACCTGGCAGCGCAAAGCAAATAGATTTACTTCTAAAAGGCATACAGTATGTATTTAATACATTTACAAAGACCAAAAAGAAGAATGTTGTTACTATAATTTTAGTTAGTTTCAGTTAGTTTTGTATATACACAATATAACTTCTTGGACTTCTTAAGCAAGTTTTGAGCTCAAGTCTACATCAGTGCGTCCTCATAATCAAAAACACATCTGGGAACTTTCTCGCATCCTCCGTGTTTTGGAACTTAACTTTGACGATTGAAGATGACGTTACTCGCGGACGGAAGAACGCTGAAGAACGCATATTGAGAAACAGCCGTAATTTTAACTGAAACATGAAGATGGGACGGCAAAACATATGGGACAGATGGTAGCTCCTCCCCTTTATAAAAAACAGCCAACAGCTTTTAGTTTTTATCACAGCTCTGCCAGTAAGAGTGGTTGAGATTGAGCACATTAAATGAAAAGCAAATGAGAAGCATCTTGATGTAGGCAGAATATTTCAGATACTTGAGAGCTTCTGATTAGACAAAAGATTTGATGAGGAAACCAAAGTATGAGATAATGTCAAAAAAATTGCTGATCCATTTAGGCGGAAGCGACAAACTGCGAGATTTGGATGTTTACATCAAGTCTGAATGCTATTTTTGTCACTGTTTTGGAGGACACTAGCTTATAGATATCCTTAAGCCCTACATACTAATACTAACATCTAAAAAGCTTTATTTCAGACTCATACAGGGCTAGATAAGGATTTTTTCTAATGGTCCACTTGGGGCAATGGAAAATATTTTTACTTGTCTCATCTAATAATATAATCTAATTTAGTTAGTACTAAGTTATATTCTAAATAACTTTATTCCAACTTAACTTTTATTATAAAATTATTCAATTTGACAAGTTTTAAAAACAACAATAGACTAAATGTATGCACAACAGTCTGTTCATGTCAGTGTCACCACCAGGTAGCCATAAATACATACAGAATGTTAAAACAAATGTTATTGTAAGGAATATATTTAAAACATATTGGTAAATAAATACAGCTAACAAATTAAGATATTATTAAATGTTTTAATGACGTGTATTGCTGGTGGCTGTCATGATTGCGTAGATTTACATGGAAATAAGAAAATGAAGATCCGTTTAAACTGATTTAAGACCTCGACTCTGGTCTTAACTGATTAAAGGCAAGAGTTGGCATTTCTGCATGAAGTTTGCATGTTCTCCCCGTGTTAACCTGAGTTTCCTCCGGGTGCTCCGGTTTCCCCCACAGTCCAAAGATATGTGCTATAGGTGAATTGTATGAACTAAATTGGCCGTAGTGTATGAGTGTGTGTGAATGCAAAGGTGCATGGGTGTTTCCCAATACTGGGTTGCGGCTGAAAGGGCATTCGCTGTGTAAAACATATGCTGGAATAGTTGCTAGTTCATTCCACTGTGGCGACCCCTGATAAATAAGGGACTAAGCCGAAGGAAAATGAATGAAATTTGACAACCACACAAGTTTCTTCAGTGGACTGCTGATGTCAGTTCTGCATGCTGAACCATAAACAAACAAAATCAGCAGAAACATGGGAATAAAGAAGAGATCAAACCTTTGCAAGTTCTTCGATCTCGTTGCCAAAATTAGTGTCTCCCTCTGGAACCTCCTCGTCTTCAGGGGTCTGGTCATCATCATAATCAGGCAACAGCATCTCTGTTCATGGGTCAAAACAAGCATTGTCAGAACCAACCAAAACTTCCTTGAGTAAACCACGGACAATATACAGTTGAAGTCAAAATTGTTAGCCCTCCAGTACATTTTCTTTTCTTTTTCAAATATTTCCCAAATTATGTCTAACAGAGCAAGGAATTTTTCCCAGTATTTCCTATAATATTTTTTCTTCTGGAGAAAGTCTTATTTGTTTTATTTTGGCTGGAAAAAAAAGCTGTTTTTAATTTTTTTTAAAACATTTTAAGGTCAAGACTATTAGCCCCCTTAAGCAATATTTTTTTCGATTGTCCACAGAACAAACCATCATTATACAATGACTTTCCTAATTACCCTAATTTGCCTAATTAACCTAGTTAAGCCTTTAAATATCCCTTTAAGATGAATACTAGTGTCTTGAAAAATATCTAGTAAAATATTATTTACTGTCATCATGGCAAAGATAAAATAAATCAGTTATTAAAAATGAGTTACTAAAACTATTATGTTTAAAAATGTGTTGAAAAAAATCTTCCCTCCGTTAAACAGAAATTGGGGAAAAATATAATAATAATAATAATAATTCTGACTTCAACTGTATAAAGACAAAATTACTAGTAGAATGTTAAATATTATTAAACAGTAACTATTTAATAGTTAAATGTTATTTACATAAAGTGCAACCAGCATTATTTTCACTGCGCACTATTTTCAGGTAGGCCTGTCAGAATAATCAATATATGGACTTATCGCACAACACATGAACATGACCTCAATCATTTTTGGTGATGCAATATATATCGCCCATACGTAAATTGAAATATTCTTAAGAACAAAATATTACATGTTCTTTGGAAAAGCGTACTTGCATTGTGATGATATTATATCGTCATACTGGCATTATATAATGAGTGGCATAAAATGGTCTTAAAATGACAACATTATCGTTTATCGCAATATATTTTGGTGCAATATATCATACAACAAAAAATAGATATCATGACAGGCCTATTTTTAGGTATATATAATTATTTGATTATGTTAACACAATCCAAACTATAAAAAAAGACATTTAGTTTGTATTATTACAAACAAAATGTCTTCTTTTGTATAATACAGCATGAAACAATATCATTTTTGTTTTTCTTAACATCCTAAATAGATGCCGCCTTATTGAAGCATTACTGAAATTCTTAAAATCTTAAGTACTAAACACTCATTTTCTACTATTAAATATTAATTAGGCAGTTTCAATTATTTTTATTTTTATTTCAAACCAATATGTGATTGGAAAAGGTCGACTCTTTAAGCCACTGCTGCTGTTTTCAGATGAGTTTCATTGTGTAAAAAGCTTTTGTCAACTAGTCAGGCTATTTGCACTTGGTGTAAATAAACACTCTGTAGTTTTCTGTGATAGGAAATCTAGTAGCCGTCTTACCTGGGCTTGAACTCCCCAAAGAGGGCTAAAAACAAGACACAAATGCATTTAAATCAACACAAGTCAAAATAAACTGCAACAATGTAAACACTATTTTTAGCATCAAGCATAACATTCAATTAAAAAAAGAAAGCGCATACTTTAATAATTGGATTAACATATAATTATATTTATAATAATAATGAATTTGATCAATAGTTATGAATAATTAAATACCAATTGGTATACCTAAGAAATACCAGGTGTTAAACAGCTAAAGTTAGTCCAAGGCACTCAAAAAATGTGGAACAAATGTAAAAAAGCCTTTATTGACATGGTTATTCTTAAAAATCGGCGCAGTTTTAAGGAATAGCCACGTCAATAAAGGCTTTTTAATAGGTTTTCCATATTTTTCGAGTGCCTTGAACTGACTTTTGCTGTTTATTCTGATAAATCCCTTACCCAAAGAGCACGGACACATTATTTAAGCTACCGCTGAGCACTTTTTGTTTGATTTTACATACCAGGTGTTATTTTAAGGTAAAGTTGATTCTATATTCACACATTCGTTCGTTTTCGAAAAGTGACAACTTGTGACAAGGTGCCTATATTGTACTTTGAATATTTAGTCTGAAATTGCATACAAGTATGACTTCAAAACAACATTAGCACTTTTAAATTGACTGTGAACAGTGTATTTCGATAGTCACTGGCTGCTAATATAATTCCTCTATTTAAAATGAGCAAAGAATACTTTTCTGAAATGTTATTATTACGGAGAAAGTCTGAATGTGTAAATATAAAACCAACTTTACCTCAATCTTTTATTTTATGATTAACTTTGTTATGGCGTTGGGTCACTGTTGGATATAATTAGTTGTGAACTGCTTGACTAAACATTAACATTAAATTTGCTTTAGAAATGCCTTAATAATATAAATAAGAATATGTAAGGATCTATATTGTCATATATAGTTATATTACATATAAATTATAATTAATATTATAATAATTATACTTAATAGTTTTATTTATATATAAAGTTTATCTAGAAAGTCAGAATGTGCGAAAATAAAACCAACTTTACCTCAATCTTTTATTTTATGATCCATTTTGGTACGGCGTTGGGTCACTGTTGGATCTAAGTGCTGATATAATTACTTGTAAACTGCTTGACAACTTTAAAGTTAACAGTTTTAGAAATGCCTCAATAATATAAATAAGAATATTTAAGGCTCTATAAAGCCATTTATATAGTTATATTACATATAAATTAGAATAATAATACTTAATAGTTATATTTATATATAACGGTTATCTCGAAACTCAGAATGTGCGAGAAGAAAACCAACTTTACCTCAATCTTTTATTTTATGATTAATTTTGGTAAGGCGTTGGGTCACTGTTGTCAATTAGTTGTGAACTGCTTGACTAAACTGTATTTAAATTATCTTTAGAAATTTCTCAATAATATAAATAAGAATATGTAAGGATCTATAAAGTCATATATAGTAATAGTATATACAAATTATAATTAATAATCAATTCAATTCAATTCACCTTTATTTGTAATATTATAATAACTATAATTAATAGTTATACTTTTATATAAAGTTTATCTAGAAAGTCCGAATGTGCGAAAATAAAACCAACTTTACCTCAGTCTTTAACTTTCTGATCAATTTTGGTACGGCGTTGGGTCACTGTTGAATCTGGGTCCTGATATTATTAGGTGTGAACTGCTTGACTAAACTTTAAACATTAAATTAGCTTTAGAAATGCCTCAATAATATAAATAAGAACATGTAAGGATCTATAAAGTCATATATATAGTTACATTATATATATAAATTATTCATTCATTACTTTTCTTCTCGCCTTAGTCCTTTTATTAGTCTGGGGTCAACACAGCGGAATGAACCGCCAACTCATCCAGCATATATATATATATAAATTATAATTAATATTATTAAATTATAATAATTATAACTAATAGTTATATTTATATATAAAATGTATCTAGAGAGTCAGAATGAGCAAAAATAAAACCAACTTTACCCCAATCTTCTATTTTGTGATCAATTTTGCTACGGCATTGGGTCAAGTCCTGATATAAATAGGTGTGAACTGCTCGAATAGACTTTAAACTTTAAATTAGCTTTAGAAATGCCTCAATAATATAAATAAGAACATGTAAGGATCTATAAAGTCATATATATATATATATATATATATATATATATATATATATATATATATATATATATATATAGTTATATGATATAAAAATTATAATTAATATAATAATAACTATAATTAATAGTTATATTTTTTATATTTATATATGTTCATATTTAAAGTTTATGGAAAGTCCAAATGTGTGAATATAAAGCCACCTTTACCTGTCTTTTATTTTACGATTAATTTTGGTACGTAGTTGTGTCACTATTGGATCTAAGTCTAGATATAACTAGTTGTGAACTGCTTGACTAAATTTTAAACATTAAATTAGCTTTAGAAATGCCTCGATAATATAAATGAGAATATGTAAAGATCTATAAAGTCATTTGTATAAACTATATAAAAATAATAATTAATATTATTAAATTATTAATAATAGTTATATTTGTATATAAAGTTTATCTGGAAGTTAGAATGTGTGAAAATAAAACCTCAATCTTTTATTTTATGATCAATTTTGGTAAGGCGTTGGGTCACTGTTGTCAATTAGTTGTGGACTGCTTGACTAAACTTGCAATATTGTGGTTAAATTAACTGTAAAAATGCCTCAATAATATTTATTTAGGATCTATACAGCATGCAGAACTGATTAAGAATAAAAATAAATATTCACTGCAAAAATTTTATCTTATTTTAATTAGTTTTGTGGATTATTAAAAATGCCTCTGATGGATTAAAAAAATTACAGCAAGCTAGGCCAATCTCCAATCGAGCCCAAATAAACCAAGAGATGCTCTGTATGTATGCGTTTCTGTGAGACTCTGGAAGTTCAGGCTGATTTACAGCTAATACTTCGCCTAGCATTGATTAACATTGTTTTTACGTACAAATGCGGTGTATAAAATACCAAGAAATTCAGAATTGAACATAAAAAAATAGCAGCAGATTCGTCAGCGTTTTTGCAAACACATTATAGATAACTGACGCATGGTAACATATTGAATTATGACCATAGCAGAGTGCCAGGCTAACTGAAAGCGAGCTAACTCTATTAACTTTGCAGAAATACAATTTCAAAAAAAATAAAAACAATTCAACGCGTCTTTCGAAATAAAATACCGCTTAACTTAACAACAAATATACTCGATATGATACAATTTTAAAATCCGTTAATCAATTAAATATCCCATTAAATACATATGAGCGGTTATTTATTTTTGGACAATAATGAGAATTTCCTTCTTACCTCCGCCATATTTACAGCGCTGCTAAGGGTCAGTGGAATGTGGGCGGAGTCAAAGAAAATCCCCGGATGATCTCTCTCTCTCTCTCTCTCTCTCGCTCTCTCGCTCTCTCTCTCTCTCTCTCTCTCTCTCTCTCTCTCTCTCTCTCTCTCTCAAAAATTCGATGATTACTGTATTGGCATGATAAATGTTACAAATGTATTGCCAAAGCGTTTATAGAGTTTACATTAAAAAAAGAAAAAAGAACATGCATATATAATAAAAAACACACTAAATAGTAGTAGTAGTAGTAAAAAAAGATATATATATATATATAGACCATTTTGGGAAATGTAAACAATAACAATGGTCCTAATGTATTTCCTCTTTTAAATTTTTTAATTTCGATACCTTCTGAAAACCCAGAAAGGTCCATATATTGATAAATAATCTTATTACAGCTGTTTTAACGTGACATTACCACATTGAAATGGTCTATATATATATATATATATATATATATATATATATATATATATATATATATATATATATATATATATATATAATTAAATAAAAACAAATAATTTATTCATTCATTTTCTTTTCGGCTTAGTCCCTTTATTAATCAGTATTATCAGCCCTTCCAGCTGCAAACCATCTCTGGGAAACATCCACACACACTCATTCACACTCATACACTACGGACAATATAGCCTACCCAATTCACCTGTATCGCATGTCTTTGGGGGAACGTAGGGAGAACATGCAAACTCCACACAGAAACGCCAACTGACCCAGCTGAGGCTCGAACCAGCAACCTTCTTGCTGTAAGGCGACAGCACTACCTACTGCGGCACTGCGTCGCCCCAAATAATATATCATATTATTCAATATATCATATATTATTCACATATTTCAATAAAAAAAATATAATAGATTAGAATAAGCTGTACATTTGCAATCAACATTTTAGGATAAATCAGTAATAAAAACAATAATAATCAGTATATTTACAATGATTCATTTATAATAATCTAGATGTGTGTGTGTGTGTGTCTCAATTCATTCAATCTTCCATTCATTTTCCATTCATTTTCTTTTGCTTAATTCCTTTATTAATCAGGGGTCGCTACGGTGGAATGAACCGCCAAGGATGCCCTTCCAGCTGCAACCCGTCACTGGGAAACACCCGTACACTGTCATTCACACACATACATAAGGATAGTTTAGCTTACCCAATTCACCTATAGCGCATGTCTTTGGACTGTGGGGGAAACTGGAGCACCCGGAGAACATGCAAACTCCACACAGAAAAGCCAACTGACCCAGGCGAGGCTTGAACCAGTGACCTTGCTGTGAGGCGACAGCGATACCCGCTGTGCCACCGTGCTGTATCTCTCCATTAAATTCAATTTAATCAATAATTGCTTTATTTTGGCATTACAAATGTATCGCCAAAGCATTTATAAATTTTACATTGAAAAAGAACATATATATATATATATATATATATATATATATATATATATATATATATATATATATATATTAAAAAACATAGTAAACAGTGAATAGTAGTAGTAATAGAAATATATTTACAGTTAAAGTCAAAATTATTACCCCCTTTGAATTTTTTCCCCTTTTTTAAGTATTTCCAAATTATGTTTAACAGAGCAAGGAAATTTTCACAGTATGTCTGATAATATTTTTTCTTCTGGGGAAAGTCTTTGTTTAATTTTGGCTAGAATAAAAGCAGTTTTTAATTTAATTTTTTTTTTCGATAGTCTACAGAACAAACCATTATAATACAATAACTTGCCTAATTACCCTAACATGCCTAGTTAACCAAATAACCTAGTTAAACCTTTAAATGTCACTTTAAGTTGTATAGAAGTGTCTTGAAAAATATCTAGTCAAATAATTATAAACTGTCATCATGGCAAAGATAAAATAAATCAGTTAATAGAAATGAGTTATTAAAACTATTATGTGTATAAATGTGTTGAAAAAAATCTTCTTTCCCTTAAACAGAAATTGGGAAAGAATAAACAAGGGGGCTAATAATTCAGGCAGGTTAATAATTCTGACTTCAACTGTATATATATATATATATATATATATATATATATATATATATATATATATATATATATATATATATATATATATATATATATATATATATATATATATATATATATATATATATATATATATATATATATATATATATATATATATATGAGCAATATTACACTAGCAGTGCGATATGTGTATATCAGCACTGGTGGGAGGCATGCGCTGACACACGTTGAGTGCCGTAATGTCTCATCTGTGACAATATACCAATATGTGGCCACATCGCACTACTACGAGTGTGATATTGCATTTATGCAACAATTTGACAGCATAATCTTGTATATAAAATAGAAAATCTAATTTGGACAGTCTCAAAAATCCTGTATGAGGAACTGCTTTCCGCCAATCATATCTGCAGCTGATGTCAGAACAGCAGACACCGTTGCTAATCCACAAACGTCACTTTAGAGCTAGTATTTTAATGATTCTCTAGCGTAATGTCTAAAGGGATGACAAAACAGATGAACAGGTGACTCACATTTTAAGTTTATTCGGGTGAACGGCATGAAATGGCATTAGTCTAGTGATTTCTCAGTATTTCTCTGTTGCAATTGGGATTTCACAACCTGAAAAGCCAAAGCAACGCAAACAGTACCAGTTTCTGTGGAATAAATACAGCACTACAACATACAAAAGAGTGAGAGATCGACTTAGAATGTCACTTACCTGATTTATAATAATTTGATCAGCTGTAGTTGGAAATTTATGCTGAAAAAAAATAGTTTTTATCCCTCTGAGGACTTATTATTGGTCTCTGTCACCATCTTGTGGCGGAACGTCAACCGTCACTTTCTTTGCATAAGTGTCTTTAACCAATTATTTTTATTTACATAATTTGAGTTCAGAAACTGCAGAGATGTTAAAATGATCGTTACGATATAATAATAATGACTGAAATGGGAAATCATATTTGTGAAATTCAATAGGTGGCGATAATGCTAAGGAGTTAGTTAGTTACCATGTATGGTTTGCCTAAATCGTGTGTGTTAGATTGTGTGAGCCTGAAACGTGTGTGGTTCTGCGATTCTGCAGCTGGATATTATTGTCTTAGTATAACAGGCTGATGGTTACCAGTGCACTGAATCTTCGAAATTATGAATATTTAAAATAGGCTCTATCCATATAAATAAACTGCATAGTCTGTTTTATTCTAAACAACTACATTCTCGACTAAACAAGGATAAAAAATACATTATGTTGCCCAACAGCTGGAATATTTGTCAAACTGTAGAGTGTCCTCTGCTTGTTGCTGTATGTGGGTAGAGTATCAGCCGGCCGTAGGTGCAGGGTTTAGGATTGACTTGGGGAAAGGCGTTAAAAATACAATTTATTGGGTAATTAAATAGATAGCATGAATAATACTCAGTACAACAACTGTTTTTACATGAGGGTTGGGTTTAGAATAGGGGTAGATGTTAGTAAAATACAATAAATGGAAACTTTAATAAGTAATATAAATAATTCTCGTAAACGTCCGGCCACAACCGTATCCGCTCTAGCAAAAACCGGGTGAAGGGTAAAGAGGCGGGTGCGAGTGTTGTTATTTACAGAATATTGCACAACTATCAGCCAGTCAGATTCAAGAACCAGACAGAACTGCTGTATAAATAAATTTATATATATATATATGCTGTTAAAATATCATCAAGTGCAGAGTAAGCTCTTATTCTGCAAAACGAAGCAAAAAAAAAGTTAAAAATACAAAAATTAAATAAAACAGCATTTTCAGGTGGATGTTTATGCAGAATAATGTGTTAAATTAATTACATATTTAAACATTTCCAAAAAACTTTGTGTGAAAAAAATGTATCTGCTTGCAAAAGGAAAAAGAAATGCTATATATACTGTAATATTATCTCATGACAAGATCAAGGATTCAAGTTTAAAGTCTCTTCTCCATTAATATCTTCTTAATTAAATATGTAGATATGTAGATTTATCTACCAATGTGATTATCCATTAATTTTTAAATTTACTTTTTTATAAGAGAGGCTAGAAAAAGTCGTGAAGTTCTACATTATTATTATTTATAATTTTTTTATGTTTTAATTGTTTATCATTTAAATAGCCAAATTCTGACTGGGGAAAGTTTGATGTGCTGGACAGTTTGTTATTTGCCTACAATAAATGACAATCTGCGGTATTTGTTTTTGTTATTTCTAATAATATAGGATGTAATACATTTGTAATTATTTTTTTCATTTCTTTAGTTTAAATCTTTTGCAAATATTAGTGGAACATTAAAAAGTGTGGTTATGAAGACCATCTGACAAGCTAATGCAGCTAAAATAGTGCTTAAAATGTCACTTGAGTATTTAAACCTCATAATTAAATAGAAAATGAGGTGAATAACTGCAAAAAAGTCCACTTTTTGAGAAAAAATAACCACCCCTTTTACCGGGGCAGCTACGAGCCTGGATTTCTAACTTTTTTGGTAATTTAAAGAGAAAGTACAGCTATTTTAACTTAAAAAATGGCATGCAAGTAAATAGAAGAAGAATGAATAATAAAAAACTATAAGTTTATTATACATCTCTGTACATAACTTGTTCTCAGTGTAACATAGAGTACTCTCAATACTGTCTTTTTACAGGAACATAGACAAAGTCTTGTACATGCAGTTTCAAATCAAACCCAACATTCACCAAGGCACGAATCATTTGAGTTATCCAGTTTGATCGACATTGATGCAACAAAAAATGTTGTTTTGAGTTTATGCTCGTTTTCTAGAATTCAAAATGCAATTTAACAACAGGCAACATATATTACCCAAAGGAGTGATCCAACAACACGTATCCAAATATTGCAAACTGTTGCAATCCAATAGCGCACTGACTCAGCGTTCCTGATTCATGTTCATTCTGCATGAGGCATTTAGTCCTTTCTACTCAGCATGAATAATCTCCCATATGTCGCTCAGTCACTTTTACAGCCCATTCCACTTACATCACTTATTCTATCCATCTTCAAACCGAAGCAGTTTTTCCGTTTATCTCTGTTTTTGGGAGGCTGTTTTTTGCGTGACTGATCGCCGGATGACGGCCGCTGTTTTGCGCCTGTTTTCGCGTCCAGATCTGGAGGCTCTTTGGCTGCGCGCGACCTGTTGAGCGCGCTCCTGTTCTCTGCTGCGGGGAGAGTTTTTATGGACTGCAAAGGAAAATGACCGTGTAAAAGATAAAGAATCCGTGAAAAAAGGGATATTTACATTTAATTGAAGAAACAGCTTTCATTTAGGCGACTAAGTATTTATCACTATATTTTACAGCATTTATTTACTTTAAGCAGTCGTATGGAATGTAAAAATAATGCTAATAAAAGAGAAAATATGTTTACAACGTAAAGCCACTGTGAAAATGCGACTGTGGTTCCACACAATTGATTTGTGTTCGGACAACATGAAGGAATTATGTTAACTTATTCGTTCTTACAAATTTAAGCGGATTGAACATAAAATATTAAATTGTCGCACAAAAACTCAATAATTGTGTAGTTTAAGCTCATTTTAAATAAGTAGTTTTTGAACAATCAGCAAATGTAATTTAATTTTTTTAGTGTACATTTGATAATTAAACCGCAATTTAGCCATCTTAATTTACACAAACTGTTTTTTTAACCAATAAAATGGCAATAAAACTCCACAAACCTTATACTGGACTGTGGTGAACGGCTTTGCGTAAAGTGACAGACTGACCACGAGCAGTCCGCAAAGGAGCGTGTAAATCATATCCATCCCAAAGACTTCTCTGACAAATCACTGCTAATGCAAACGTGCTGGATCACACATGCCCACTTTCTCACTGCTTTATAATCCAGCTGTGATGTCATGATGATTTAAATAATAGTGCCATTGCCTTAATGCCTTGATGCAGCAAGCATTTAGCTTTATAGTTTATTATTATTGTTGCTTAGTTAAAAAATAAAATAAAAAAGCGCTCAAATATAGTATATGCTAACAAATCAAACTATACAATATAAATGTAAATTAAATAAATTAACCTCACACACTATAGCACAAATTTGCATCGTTACAACTCACATCATATATTTACTGGGACGATTTTGTTCAATCGCAGATGTTTGAGAAGATGGAATTATTTTTATTATTATTATTATTATTATGTATTTTTTTGTTTACATTTTTTGTTTAACCTACATTTTAACTTAAGTAATTATATATATATATATATATATATATATATATATATATATATATATATATATATATATATATATATATATATATATATATATATATATATATATTTTTTTTTTTTTTTTTTTTTTTTTTATCGTCTCTAATTTATTTAATTTCATATTTTTTGCCAATATAATTATATGTGCAGCAGTATTAACCAACCACAAAGAAATTCTTCCATTTCACACCAAAATTTTTAATTTTAGGCTTGTGAGCACAATAAAACTACAATTCCCATGATGCAACCACGACGCTTTATTCTTATTTTTTTAAAGGACCCGGAAGAGGTTGTTCAGAAGTGTTCGGAGAAATAGACGAGAGTAACTGTAGACGGTGAGTTGTCATTTATATGTAAGTATATGTTTATGCTTATCTTCATTTTAGGTTGTTTATTGTGACACATATGTATATTATTTAAAGATGTAATTTAAGGGAAGGCACGAGGACTAGATAGCTGTTTAGCTCGTAGTTAAAGAAACAGTGTGCGTCACGCTGCTATGTGAATAATACCCTTCATTGCTAAACTATCAGTCATGAAAACTTTTTTATTTTTGGGAATATTATTTCAACACATTAAGTCCACGGTTTATCCATTGCTTATGAGCTTATAGCATGATTTAAGCTAAGCTAGACATTAAAGTATGGCATGGCCAGCGCAGGTCCTGGTGGACTTTTGGACTAGGCAAAACATTTAAACTATTTTAATACAAGGCCCAGACTCGAAATCCTTAATTCAGCATTATGGAGTTATTACACAATATACTGTGCAACAGTACAGTCTTTTTTCCAGATGTTGTTGTTGTATTAATTTTTGTCTTCTCCTTAGGCAACATTGTGATTGAAGATAGTTCTTCATAGAAGATAGAATTTCAGAAATTCTGAAAATGCTATTTATTTATGTGAATTTAGGTACATTTGATCCCTGAGACTACAGGGATTGGACAATGAAACACTGGCCAATTTAGAGTTGGAGGTTTCATGGCAAGATCTGAACAGCCTGGTTTAGCCTAACCTTTGGTCACTCATGCCAATGCCAAACGCAGGTTTCAATGGTGCCATCAGTGATAATTGTGGGCGGTGGAATATGTGAAAAATGTATTGTTCTCTGATGAGTTTACCTTCACTGTCTTTCTCACATTTGGGAGAGTTATGGTGTAGAGAACCCCGAAAGAAGGGCACCACTCAGACTGTTGCATGCCCAGAGTGAAGTATGGGGGTGGATCAGTGATGGTTTGGGCTGCAATATCATGGCATTCCCTAGGCCAGTGGTGCTCAACCCTGTTCCTGGAGACCGACCTTCCTGCAAAGTTTAGCTCCAACCCTGATCAAACACACCTGAACCAATTGACCCTTCGCTAAGCCACACCCAATAACCACCACCCACCAATCGTGGCTTAGCAACCGTAGCTACGCGCAGGGGCTCTGTCAAGCTTTCGAGTGAGGGAAATAGGCCTACGCATTGTGCAAATCTGACACCCGGTATCCTAAAAGTTTGGATGGGATGGTGGAAATTTTTTTCCCTTTTCAAAACCAAAAACCCAACAAAAGAAATGCCAGTGTGGATCAAGCTGTGTGAGGGGCGCTAAAGGAGCGGAGTTAAGTTGGTTTTGTTTTGATATTCCTGACACATTTAGTGGTAGACCGACAAACACCTCTTACTCTAAACAGATCTAAACTGTGTTTACTACAAAAATCCAAAGCAGGTTATGTTTCACAGCTGTCTTTTTTTTTTTTTTTTTTGCTCGATATTCTGAGCAATGCTCGGTTTAAGCCTTCGCCATAGTAACTTAGTCATACTAATAGCGAATAGGTCACAATGAGTTATTGATTTGGAAAATACAAACCTGCGAATCTGTCGCTAACTTTACTGAACTTCATATTTCCATCTGTTTCAAGCTACGAATATTTTAAATTACAAATCAACAGAACAAAACAGAGATGTGATCACAAACTGAGCACTTGCGATCAATATACTTTACCAGCAGCTGTTTTTCATTAATTTATAAAGAGCACACAAACATACTGACAGTTATAGGTAACTTACTGCACATTGTTATGGGTCAATGATGCTAATATTCGGCACAAATTCATCAATTTCCCCTTTCTGTCTGCTGTTATTATGAATGAACTATGTAGAACAGGGGTGGGCAAACTCGGTCCTGGAGGGCCAGTGTCCTGCACAGTTTAGCTCCAACACTAATCAAACACACCTGAACATGCTAATCAGTGTCTTCAAAATCACTAGAATCTATAAGCAGGTGTGTTTGATTAGAGTTGGAGCTAAACTGTGCAGGACACCGGCCCTCCAGGACCGAGTTTGCCCACCCCTGATGTAGAAACATTGTCCATGCGTGTTTTCTTGTCGGTTAGTATCGCTATATTCCATTGCACAACAATAGGTTCAGGCTTTTTGGCTAAAAATAGCGAAATCATGGTTTAATTTGTTCTTATTAGATTATTTTTAAATTTCATCCCTCCTGCTGTGCATGAACTAAGCTGTTGAATGGTCAGCGTATGAGGCGGCTAGGCTAAGCTAGCTTTAATTTTGATTGAATTATTCTCTAATCGGTTGCTTATTATGTCGTGAATATACTCCTGTAATGCATACTGCAGTCCTTTTTTGTCTGGCTTTCTCAGATATCTCACCTGTTCGCCAAAAATGGCATTATATCCCTGGCAATGTCTGACACCGGCGCATACACATTCTAAAAGCTGTGCCAGGCACGAAAGCTTGACAGGCGTAGCAACAGTAACTCAGGAGGGCGGGGCTCAGCGAAGGGTCAAATAATTAGGACCTGAACAGCACTTGATAATTACAGGCAGGTGTGTTTGATGTGGGTTGCAACTGAAATCTGCAGGAAGGTCGATCTGCAGGAACTGGGTTGTTCACCCCTGCCCTAGGCCAGTAGTTGTGCTAGATGGGCACATCATTGCCAAGGACTACCAAACCATTCTGGAGGACCAAGTGCTCCCAATGGTTCAAACATTGTATCCTGAAAGCGGTGCTGTATGTCAGGATGACAATGCACCAATACACACAGCAAGATTGGTGACAGAGGGGTTTGATGAACATGAAAGTGAAGTTGAACATCTCCCATGGCCTGCACAGTCACCAGATCCAAATACTATTGAGCCACACCCCTGTCACTTTGGAGAAGTGAGTCAGGGAATGTTACCTGGCTACTATTCAGTAAGAAGAATAGCTCAGAATCCCTCTAGCAACTGTGCAGGACTTGTGTCTTTCATTACCAAGATGAATTGATGCTGAATTGGCCGCAAAAGGAGGCCTTACACCATTGGTGCCCAAAACTGTTTCTGGAGATCTACCTTCCTGCAGATTTAAGCTCCAACCCTGATCAAACACTACTAAACCAACTAAGTCAGATCTGAAGGAGCGCTTGGAAATTACAGACAGGTGTGTTTGATCAAGGTTGCAGGTGAACTCTGCAGGAAGATAGATCTCCAGGAACAAGACTGGGCACCCCTGCCCTACACCATACTAATGAATTATTTTGGTCTAAAACCAGGCATTTCAATTTTATTGTCCAACCCTGTATAACTATTAACTATTTGGCCTCAATAAACATCTAATTTGCTAGTTTACACAGCAGTCAATTATGCATTTCTAAAATTCTGATCTGAATTAAGCCAAATAAAAAGATGCCAAGCCATCCAAAAGCCGAAGTATAAAAGAAAAATACTTTCTGCCTTTGCAAAAATGATTTTATTCTGGTTTGTTTCCAATGTAATCACCCTTGTTAATGTAATATTCACATTTCAATAACAGATTAAATTATTATATCTGATAAAGTCATCAGCTTGTTCCAAAAAAAGCTTAATTACTGTGCTGGAATTAAATAAATTACTATAAATAATGTACACTTTACAATACAAGATGCTTTTTTAAACATTTTCAAACATCAAACAATGCTTGTAGATTTACAAATCATAGTTCGACATTTACTAATGCATTAGTTAATGCACTGTTAGTTAAAACATGAACTAACAATGAACAGCTGTATTTGTTTTTAATGTTTGCTAACGTTAACAAAGGAATAAACACTGTAATAAATGTATTTAGGGTTCAATGCTAAGGATTTTTTTCTACTGGTCCGATTGGGTCAATGGTTCAGATTTTTACTTGCCCTGCCAAAATTTTCACTGGCCTCACTAAAAAAAAAGACAAGTAAATAGCATTTTTTTTACCCTAATTTTTTAAAATAATGTGTCAAAAATAATAAATCTAGAATTTTAATATTTAAAAAAATTTTAGTAAATGTGTAATGAGCGAAATTCAGTGTTATGCAAACAAAAAGAGCAGTATGGAAAATGTGGAGATAATTTATTGCAGTTCAAAATTATTTAACAAAAGGTGGCTGAACTTGCATCAAATTGTGCAAAACCTCACTTTTCGTCATGTTGTTCTCATGTAAATGTCTGCTTACAAAAGACATTTTCTTTCCATTTTCTTTTAGCCTCATAGTTCGATGTTGCCATCTCTTCACTGTACTGATTGTTACCAGGTTACGGGAAAAAATCATTCAGTGCTCAAAACATCAAATTAGATAAGAGGAACCGAAAGCAATATGATGTTTACAACATCACAGAGAAGGTAGCATTTAAAGACTTAAAAGCACAAGCTTAAAATGCACGCACTTGACAAATAGTCGCAGGCTAATTAGACTTTAGTGACAAGCCAACACTAGCTATGTTTCCATACACCTATTTTAATGCACATTTTGGATATGCGCATAAAAAAACGGTTGATGGAAACGTAAAGATGCGCATAAATTTTGAAAATGCTCATAAAAAACATGCGCATAACCGAGTAGGATAAACTTTTTATTTGATAAGAAAAGATGCGCATAAACTACAATGGAAACACTTTTACCAAACAAATTCCAGTATGCACATTAAAAAAAGTCATGTGATTTTGTTATAAGAGATCATGTGATGATAAAAATGTGTGTGAACGGACAAACCAGCAGGCTGAGCACATTGTAAAACATTTGAAATGTTGTTTTGGTCATTCTAAAATGCCTTAATCATCTCAGTATAAGTGTTATTATATTATTAATGACCTCCAGAATTGTCAAGAGCATCTGCGCTGTGAGTCTCACGTCTTCAAACACCACTGAGTGTTCAATGCGTGTCAGGATTGCCTTCTGAGGCGCAAGTCATTTATCAAATAAGATTCACACAGCTTCTCTTATCGCAGCAAATTCCGTTTTTACTGCTGATATTTGATAATCAGGGAGTGACTATTTGTTCCCTTTGACTCATTGGATGGAAACGCTGCTTTATTCGCACGACTTTTATGTGACTTTTATGTCAGTTTTGCGCATAATGTTAATTCACATTTTTAGATGGAAATGTAGCTACTGATCGGGCCAGTAATGATCCCGTCTACTGTCCCAAATGTCTCTCACACTGGCCACGGCCCATCGGGTAGTCCTTATTGTTGAGCCCTGGTGTTTTACCTTTTAAATTCATGTTCATAAGTACATTAACTGTCCAGTATTTAGTTAAACATTGTAATTCAAGAATTACTTTTATATGAAAGTATTGAAACTGTACTGTCGCCACTGGCTTGCTTGGTTTGAGACTTGTGGAGCTGCGCATCGATGGATTTGCTCTTCAGTGTTTGGACTTTCAGCTGTGAAAATTAAACCACACTGAACTGAACTAAACTGAACTTAAACTCTGAAAGCTGGACTGACTCAATTTCAGTCTACAAGAACTTCTATGTTAAGCTGCTTTGACACAATCTACATTGTAAAAGAGCTATAGAAATAAAGTTGAATTGAATTGATTTGAAAAGCTACCCTGCACTGTTAACCTCACGTAACAGCCGCATATTTATTCATGTTTTCCAGAGATTATGGCATTTTCCCCTAAAGCAAAAAGAACCCCCAAAAATAAAGATGGGAAAGGTGCGCAGAATCTACCCAGACCCCAAAAGGACGCTTACGCCAGACTTCTGAATCAGCACCAGAATGGCAAGTTTCGTTCTTACTTGCAAGAGTTTGTGGATCAGCAGTCAGAGGAGAACGCGACTACATTGGTTAGCAGGTCTGATGCCAACAGGAGAAAAAAAGGCCATTCAGAGTCTTCCTATTTCAATGATAGCGTCTCCTCTCCGCAGAGTAGGCTGATGTTGGCTGACACTTCCAACTCTTGTCACGAGGACAAAACATTCCATCAGGTAACATGCGCCGAAGACCCGGGCACGAATCCTGGCATGCTGGAAAAGTTACATAAGGGTTCTGCTCCCAAAAAGGCATCCGCTAAACTGAAAAAGAGTGAAAAAGACATCAAAGCTAGCACGAGTCTGGTGGGATCTGAGGAAGGTGACGCTCAACAGTTGAGTGGTTCATGCGGGGAGGAAAAAGCGAGGAAAAAATCAAAGAAGAAAAGCTCAAAAGGACATTTGGAGAAAAAGGACAAGGGCGCGTGTGGTCTTGAAGTCGACGCCGCTGTTGCTGAGAAATCGGCAAATAAAAATGTCAAAGCTCCTCAAGGTATTTAGCGATTGAATAGTCGGTCAAGCTTTAACTTAAAGGGCACCTATTATGCAAAAATCACTTTCATAAGAGGTTTAAACAGAGTTGTGAGGCGATAGTGTGTAAATATAACCTGCCTCTCATAGTAAAATTTAATTAATTGTATTTTTTAGAATCAACAGTCTGCAGAAACACTTTGATTGACATTCCCCCTTTGTACGTGTCATCAGAGAGAGAAAGCCCCCATCCTTTAGTGGTGATCTCTCCCTCATTATAGAGATATAATATTATTAATATAAATATTATTATTATTAACCCTCATAGACAGCTCTGAGTGAGAAGAAGCCATCCACCATAAGGGGCTGTTCAGTTGAGCAGTAAAATTCATCTGTTTTTACAGCATCGAAAGGCTCACGGCAAAATGACAAAAAAGATATAAACGCCAAAGATGGGCGAGGGTCCGGGAAGCAGGTTTTCGAGCAGTACATGTCTGTGGAGGATGTGTCTGCTGGACTCAAGAGAGGAGAACTCATTCAGGTGAGGATGCATATATACTTCTGTATGTCCAGGTAGACTTTCACTTCAGTCAGGGAAAACAGTGTCCAAAGTTCTAATGTTTTTGCCTTTTAGAACTTTATTTATGCACAATTTTGAAAGATATAAAAAGGGTGTATTTATCTTTTATTTTAGTGAAAAAAGATAACTGAGAGCACACTTTTTCCTCCCCGCATGTCCCATTGGGTCTAGTAACTAATAGCTTTTAACAGTTAAAGTTATTATATATATATATATATATATATATATATATATATATATATATATATATATATATATATATATATATATATATATAAACAAACATAAATATATATAAACAAACATAAATATATATAAGCATAAATATATATAAATATAAACATAAATATATATTGAGACAGAAAGAGTGTGTCCTACGGGTGGTTTGTCAAGTCAGACCACTTGCCTACATGGGCACACTCAAGCATCCTACAGTTATGTGATGCATTGTGTGTATGCTTTACTTAAAAATAAGTCTTTAATCTTGTTTTGAACTGAGAGAGTGTGTCTGAGCCTCAGACATTATCAGGAAGGCTATTCCAGTGTTTGGGAGCCATATATGAGAAGGCTCGACCTCCTTTAGTGGACTTTTAGTGGAGAACAGTGATCTGATTCAGATTTTTTTTGTCAGTTAACTTTTAATATGTCATATAAAGAAGCTGGGGTGACACAGTGGTTCAGTGGTTAGCACTGTCACCTCACAGCAAGAAGGTCGCTGGTTCGAGTCCTGGATGGGTCAGTTGGCACTTCTGTGTGGAGTTTGCGCATTCTCCCCGTGTTGGCGTGGGTTTCCTCTGGGTGCTCTGGTTTCCCTCACAGTCCAAAGACATGTGGCATAGGTGAATTGAATAAACTAAATTGGCCGTAGTGTATGTGTGTGAATGAGAGTGTATGGATGTTTCCCAGTTCTGGGTTGCAGCTGGAAGGGCATCCGCTGTATAAAACATATGCTGGATAAGTTGGCGGTACGTACAGCTGTGGCGACCCCTGATAAATAAAGGTACTAAGCGGTATTAATGTACATACATACATACAGTTAGGTCTATAAATATTTGGACATCAACACAATTATAACATTTTTGTCTCCATACACCAGCACAATAGATTTGAAATGAAACAAACAAGATGTGCTTTAACTGCAGACTACTAGCTTTAATTTGAGGGTATTTACATCCAAATCAGGTGAACGCTGTAGGAATTACAACAGTTTGCATAAGTGCCTCCCACTTGTTAAGGGTCCAAAAGTAATTGGACAGAATATTAATTATAAATCAAACTTTTAATTTTAATACTTGGTTGCAAATCCTTTGCAGTCAATTACAGTCTGAAGTCTGGAATGCATAGACATCACCAGATGCTGGGTTTCATTCCTGGTGGTGCTTTGCCAGGCCTCTACAGCAACTGTCTTCAGTTCCTGCCTGTTCTTGCAGCCTTTTCCCTTTAGTTTTGTCTTCAGCAAGTGAAATGCAGGCTCAATCGGATTCAGGTCAGGTGATTGACTTGGCCATTGCATAAAATTCCACTTCTTTCCCTTCAAAAACTCTTTGGTTGCTTTTGCAGTATGCTTTGGGTCATTCTCCATCTGCTCTGTGAAGCACCATCCAATGAATTCTGAAGCATTTGGCTTAATATGAGCAGAAAATATTGCCTGAAACACTTCAGAATTCATCCTGCTGCTTTTGTCAGCAGTCACATCATCAATAAATACAAGAAAACCAGTTCCATACATGCCCACGCCATGTCACTACTACCACCATGCTTCACTGCTTAAGATCATGAAAAAGCACACTTGAAATGAACTCCGGACCTTTTATCTGCTCATTGTAATTGGGATAAAAAGGTAATAACACACACCTGGTCATGGAATAGCTTAGAAGCCAATTGTCCAATTACGTTTTGACCCTTAAAAAGTAGGAGGCATGTATGCAAACTGTTGTAATTCCTACACGTTCACCTGAATGGGATGTAAATACCCTCAAATCAAAGCTGACATTCTGCAGTTAAAGCACACCTCATTTGTTTCCTTTCAAATCCATTGTGTAGGTGTATAGAGCCAAAAATGTTAAAATTGTGTTGACGTCCAAATATGTATGGACCTAACTGTTTATATATACAGTGCTCAACATAAATGAGTATTTTGGTGCATTTAAACAAAACAGATTTATTAAACAGATACATTTATAATAATAAATGCATTTTGAAACATTTATTAAAATAATATTTTTGTCACCAAACGTATTTAGAAATCGAAAGATAATACAATTAAATTCAAGCAAAATATTGCAAAAAATGACAAACCTACAAAACTTACACAATTTTTCCATTTTTTTTTTTTTTCACACACACACACACACACACGCACACACGCACACACGCACACACACACACACACACACACACTTACTGGCCACTTTATTAGGTCCTTACGCTTTATCTCAGATTGATTTCACTTATGCTTTCTGTTTTTAAAATATGACATAATAACTAATAGACTTATCATGAATGTGTTTATTATTTATACCCTTATTGTAAGATTTCAATGTAACTGTAAATGTAACCATTTTAAACTGTCATTTTATTTTAAATATTCAACTGTTGTTGTCTTTAGGGAGTACTGAGGATAAACCCAAAGAAATACAAGGAAGCTTATATCCCATCTCCTGTGAGTACTTTGGTTTACACGACACTGTAAAAAAATGATTGCTGACTTTTTAGTCATCTCAACTTGCATCAATCAAACTGACTTAAAATATTAAGTCAAACTTAAAAGCATTATGAAATTACGGAACATATTAATTTCATTCATTATTCCACTTTTATTTTACGGTTAGTGTTTTTAAAAATTTTTTTAAATGAGACCATTTTCATAAATTTGTTCCAATGTTTGCATGTGTATTTGGATTTTAAATTCGGGTATGTCATTTGTGCAAAAAACTAAAATATAGACATTAAAAGTAACATTGGTTAAATCTCTGTTATTTCTAATCCACATAAGATAGCAAAAGAATATTTTTCCTCATGTTACTATCACCTGGTGTAATAACCAATTCTGAATTGTTTTTTTAAATATGACTTCTTAAAAATGTTTATCATATTATGTAAAAACACAGTAATAAACGAGCACTATTTTACATCTTAAAATTTGGATTGTTTTCTGTAAAATTATCATCAATATACTCTAAAGTATGTGGCCAGGACTGTCTTTTAAAGTTAGAGAGGTACATTTCTGTAAAACAAAATCTAAATATGCAGCATAGCTGAATTGGATTACATAAAATTGAGTTGAAACCTGATTAACTTATTAGGGTTGTCACAATACTGGAATTTGTTAGCAATCGATAAAGAAATTTTAGAAACAGTTGCCATATTTTAAAATAAATATAAAACATAACTTTAATCATATTAACTAATGCCTTATATATATATTTTTTTATTTTTTTACATTTTATAATGAACCTATTATAATGAAAACATAAGAATTAAATTTATAACACAATGGAGTATAATGTCTAGCTGCACCTACCTTTTCCTTGATTTGCTTACATAAAACATTTAATTGAAATATGAATATATTTAACTGAAATATAAACGAAAGGTTATGTTAAAATTAGAAATGACAATGTGTGTTTATTTAGACTCTTTTGCAAGGGTTTTTTTATACTAGTAAATAAGAGTTAATTTTTTTTTCCCTGCAGGATGGGTCAGCCGATATATTTCTGGATGGGATTTCGGCTCGTAACAGGGCTCTCAATGGAGATGTTGTTGTGGTGAAAATTCTTCCCCTTGAACAGTCAGAGGTATTTTCGAATCTTTATTTTGCCAACTATTTTGTGTGCGTTTTTCTGAAATGCACACTATTTGATATTACCTTAATGTATACAATGTATTCACACACAAACTCAACTCATTTAAATTCAGTTCAAGTCTATTTGTAAAGCGCTTTTCATTATAATTATTGTTTCAAAACAGCTTTACAAAAGGTGCACATTATTGCATTACAATCAAAATCAGAAAAGTTAAAGTTATTAGTAGTGGTGGGCCATTATCGGCGTTAACGTGAGACTCTTACCGGGCAATTAAAATATATATATATATATATATCGCCGTTAATCTATTCTCAAAGATGGGTTGGGAGCTTTGTCTGTTTTACGCAGGCTATGATGACTTACACTTACAGTTTATGTGCATCTTTTCCTATTGAATAAAACGTTTATCCTACTCTGTTATGCACATAAATCTTCAAAATTTATGCGCATCTTGGCGTTTCCATAAACTGTTTTTTATGCGCAAATCCAAAATGCGCATAAAAGTAGGTGGATGGAAACGTAGCTACTGATATTAAGCAATGAATGTAGGAATCTAGAATGTAATTTAAATGACCAAACCAAACGAAAAACTGGAGTGTTGCTAAAACAAAGACATAATTTTAACAAAACAATCTAACTAAACCCCAATCCACTAAACTAACTAACCCAAGAAAGCATATGCGATGCTTAACTAAACTACTCAAACTATTCAAAACATAATTACAGGTGTGGGAACTCCTCTATAAACTAACTAATGCAAAAGACGATTCTACTCAGAATTACTGGTTCTCACAAAGTACATAATGTTAGCAGTTAGCGAAACAAAAGCTTATCTGATAATCCAATTATCATAAAGATAAAATTCAATTCTAATAAAGATTGTTAATAATAATTATAATAATCTTCCTAATAATTGGGTAAATTGAGCTACAAAAGCTTATCTTGACAATAAAGCACTTAAACGAGAGACAACAAAATAATACGAACACAAAGGAACAGGCTGGTTGACACAGGTGAGGAGTTTGGTCAGGCGCAGGCGAATGCTTTTTAAATGCTGCAGACCAGCTCCCGATACGTGTGCCGTGCGACGTCAGAATGATGATTGACGGCCATTTTGACCAATGGTCACACCTCTTGGGCAGGACAGAATACACAACAGGAAAGAGAAGAGCAAGCGAAACAGAAAACAAACACAAAAAATATATACATGAAACGTAACACTAATAACTTTAACAAATGAACTAGTAATTAATAGGTTTTAACGGTTAAAGTTATTATATATAAACATATGTTTATATAAACAGACATAAAAATCATACAAAACAGTGAGGCATTTTTAACAAAGTGCCTCGTGTAATAAGACAGGAAGAGTGTGTTCTACGGGTGGTTTGTCAGGCCCACTGTGTATGCTTTACTAAAAAGACAAGTCTTTAATGTTGTTTTGAACTGAGAGAGTGTGTCTGAGCCTTGGGCATCATCAGGAAGGCTATTTCAGAGTTTAGGAGCCATACATGAGAAGGCTCGACCTCCTTTAGTGGGCTTTCAGTGTAGAAAAGTGATCTGATTCTGACAATTTTTGGGAAGTTAATGTACTTTTAATATGTCTTATATAGAAGCAGGGGTGACACGGTGGCTCAGTGGTTAACATTGTCACCTTACAGCAAGAAAGTCGCCAAGTTCAAGTCCTGTCTGGGTCAGTTGCCATTTCTATGTGCAGTTTGCATGTTCTCCTCGTGTTGGTGTGGGTTTCCTCTGGGTGCTTCGGATTCCCCCACAGTGCGAAGACATGCGCTATAGGTGAACTGAATAAACTAAATTGACCATAGTGTATGTGTGTGTATGCATGTTTCCCAGTACTGGGTTGCAGCTGGCATCGGCTGTGTAAAACATATGCTGGATAACTTGGCTGGACATTCAGCTGTGGTGACCTCTGATAAATAAAGGGACTAAGCTGAAGGGAAATAAATGAATGAATATATTGACATTAAGTGGCATATAGCATGTCATGATCAGTATTTTTAGTACAGCAAAGCCAAGTAGATACATTTCTGAAGTTATATAAACTTTCGGCATATCAGATTTAATGACCTTTAATGATGGTTGACGTGTGCATGTGTGGGCAGTTGTGTGTGTCAGAAAGTCTAAACTGCTTCCAGGCAAGTTGTCAAGATGGAAAAATAATCAACTTTGTAAATAATCAGCCGCACAGGAAAAGCAATTAAACAGGAGAAAATATAGAAGTTTACACCCTGAGGGCACACATAGATTTTTTTTCCCTTTGATTTGCAGAGTCATGTAAGGTTATCTTCTATTATCTGAGATCTACACAGAACGGATTAATTCCTAAGAGAGCATGAACAGCAGATTAAATAAATCAAGATAAAACTTTTTTAATTCTTCATAATGGCTCACGTTGAATTTTATAAAAGCCATAGAGAGCACAATTTGTCTTTTTATTGGTATTTCATACCAAGAAAATCTAATTTTTACCATAATATCCTTTATGTTTGGATCAAAACGTCCATCACAATTTTCAGAATTTGACTAGATGCAAGCTGTTGGGATTTGTATGAAGACGTGGAACACTTTTGGATGAAATTATTAATTATCTGTGATTATGTTTTAGATTTAAAATAAGGTTGTATTTTTTTCTGTGTTAGTTAATGCATTTAAGATATTTTGGATGAAACCTGAGGTCTCCCTCATCCTCCATAGACAGCAGTGGTCCTGACTCATTTTAAAAAGTGCAGAAAGGTACTAAAAACATCATCAAAACAGTCTCTTTCGTTGTTCAATTGGAATATTGTGAAGCTACGAGAATACTTTTACATTTTTTTAAGCACATTTGCTCAACCTCTGATCTATCGATTTGTCCTACCCTGCCAGACTTTCCTACCTTCTATTCAAAAAGTAGGTACCACATTTTGTTGCCGAAACATGCTATTTTATCAGATTGTGCTACCATCATACATTTTGATGTGGAGTGATGGGATGTGAGGCTGTAATATAGCCACAACCTTCCTCAATCGCTAACCCCAACCATTCTAATACAGTGTTGGTAGCATAATCTGATGGGTAGGATAAAATTTCAGGACACCTGGCTTTTATTTACAACATACATGCACGTGAGTTTTTGCAACAATCATAGTAAAGGCTTATTTGCAATATATATTTACATGTAAGAGTGGTACACAACAAGACAACGCAAAACAACTTGCACAGCCGAAACCCAGCTGTGCTCTCACCTTGGCCTTAAAAAAAACAAATTGGGATTGGGAAAGAATAGATGTGCTGCTGACCGCTGTTTCAATTAATAACTTCATCACCGAGTCCAGAGAATGTTCCGTTCACGTACTTGACCTCTGGAACTGACGATGTACAATCTGTGCGGAGTAGGCTTTTTTGTATAGCATGTTATTGTGATTATCCTAATGAAAAGTGGTTATAATGAGAGTCAATGATGACTCCCTAAACTTGCTTCTTTTCAATACACAATACATGTTATTTTGGGACTTATTTACACAGGCACCGAAGACTCCTGATGTCATAGTAGAGGCCCATTACAATGGAGATGATGAGATGGTCTCTAAAATGGAGAAAGTCAGTCTCAACGACAAAGGTAAGAAGCTTTTTCCCAACATGTACAATGTTAATGGGAATGTTGGCCAATAAACAAGCTTTAATTTGGATCCATATTTTCTTTTGTGACATTATAAAATTTACATTAAAGCTTAAAAATAAATAATAATATTTATTTATTTATTTATTTATTTATTTTAATTCTGCAACAAAATTATATTTCTCATCTAGAAAAGCTTAGATGTGTCCAGCAATTGTGGTTAAGAAACATTGAACTAAGTTAGAAAGTTATTGACAATATACAGTGCATTTGAAATGTATTTATAGCGCTTCACTTTTTCCACATTTTTTTTTATGTTACAGCCTTATTCCAAAATAGATTAAATTAATTAATTTCCTCAACATTCTACACACAATACCCCGTAATGACAACGTGAAAAAAGTAGTTTTTGAAATTGTTGCCAATTTATTAAAAATAAAAAGCCTGAAAAATCAGATGTACAGAAGTATTCACAGCCTTTGACGTGAAGCTCTAAATTGAGCTTAGGTACATTTTGTTTCCACTGATCATTTTTGAGATCTTTCAGCAGCTTAATTGAGTTCACCTGTGGTAAATTCAGTTGATTGGACATGATTTGAAAAGGCATACACCTGTCTATATAAGGTCCCAGGGTTGACAGTGCATGTCTAAGCACAAACCAAACATGAAGACAAAGGAATTGTCTGTAGACCTCCGAGACGGGATTGTCTCGAGGCACAAGGCTGGGGAAGGTTACAGAAAAATTTCAGCTACTCTGAAAGTTCCAATGAGTACAGTGGCCTCCATCATCGGTAAGTGGAAGATGTTTATAACCACCAGGACTCTTCCTTGAGCTGGCCGGCCATCTAAGCTGAGAAATCGGGGGAGAAGGGCCTTAGTCAGGGAGGTGATCAATAACCCGATGGTCACTCTGTCTGAGCTCCAGCGTTCTTCTATGGAGAGAGGAGAACCTTACTGAAGGACAACCGTCTGTGCTGCAATCCACCAATCAGGCCTGTATGGTAGAGTGGCCAGACAGAAGCCACTCCTCACCTGGAATTTGTCAAAAGGCATCTGAAGGACTCTCGGACCATAAGAAACTAAATTGTCTGGTCTGATGAGACTAACATTGAACTCTGTGGAGTGAATGCCAGGCGTTACATTTGGAGAAAACCAGGCACCGCTCATCACCAGGCTTATACCATCCCTAGAGTGAAGCATGGGGATGGCAGCATCATGCTGTTGGGATGTTTTTCAGCAGCAGGAACTGGAAGACTAGTCAGGATAGAGAGAAAGATGAATGCAGCAATGTACAGAGACATCCTGAATGAAAACCTGCTTCAGAGTGCTCTTGACCTCAGACTGGGGCGACGGTTCATCTTGCAGCTGGACAATGACCCAAAGCACACAAATTATCAATGGAGTGGCTTCACAACAACTCTGTGAATGTCCATGGCCCACCCAGAGCCCAGACCTAAATCCTATTGAACATCTCAGGAGAGATCTGAAAATGGCTGTACACTGTCGCTTCCCATCCAACCTGATAGAGCTTGAGAGGTACTGCAAGGAGGAATGGGCAAAAAATCCCAAAGACAGGTGTGCCAAGCTTGTGGCATCATATTAAAAAAGACTTGAGGCTGTAATGGCTGCCAAAGGTGCATCAACAAAGTATTAAACAAAGGCTGTGAATACTTATGTACATGTGATTTTTCAGGTTTTTTATTCTTAATAAATTGGCAACAATTTCAAAAACTATTTTTTCACATTGTCATTATGGGATTTTGTGTGTAGAATTTTGAGGAAATTAATGAATTTAATCCATTTTGGAATAAAGCTGTAACTTAAAAACAATGTGGAAAAAGTGAAGCGCTATCAATACTTTCCAGATGCACTGAATGGCATTTATGAAATATGGTGTCATTACTTTGTATAAAGTGTTTAACTTATTTTTTAGGTACTGAAGTATTGAGCCATGTTTGACTGAGATTTTTGGGGGTTTTAAGTAGTATTAATGAGTTCAGTAATTAGATTAATGCTGACTAATAAATTTCTTTTCATAGAAAGTAATTAGAAAAGTGATTTAAATACAATTTTAATTATGTAATTAGTAATTAATTACTTTAGGTTCCTAGGCAATTTTCTTTTAGTTATTATTAGAACTTACACTTGAACCACAGTTTAGACATTTTGCCCCAGGAATCGCTGCTTCTATAAACGTAAACGTTTCTCTGAAATAGGGACTCGTAACATGTTTCTCTCTTGACACTTTCTATTACATGGCAGGAAAAATGTTGAGTCACTCATTGATGATTGAACAGCCACGAGCTGTAATCTCTTCCCCCCTCTATTAGGCCCAGATATCTCTGTTTGCACATGCCTTCCAAAGACTTCTACATATTAAATCATTAAGCATCCACAGCTCAAAACATAGCAACAGATTCCAGAGTGTCAGGTTTGTCAGGCATGTGGTGACTGAAGTGAACGGGTAATGAAAGACATGATTGTGTTGGCAAAATGAATGAGCTATTCACTTCTTTTATTTATTTTTTTTACTCCATAGTTCTTGACTCATTGTTACGTCCTCAAATGACCCTTGAAACAGTTGAATTTTGTTTACAAATCATATAAAAGTTTGTACATTTTGCATAATCATTTCATAATCATACAATTAGTTTATTGTTTTAGCAAATAAGCAGTGCAAAAAAAAGAAGTTATTCCTTAAACCTGCTTCGTATAATAATCAGTGACCACACAAGATGTGTTCTGTCATCCATATTTAAATGGCGGACTCAGAATTGTTCAGTCATTATGGGCTCTATTTTATCGATCTAGGTGCAAAGTCTGAAGCTAATGGGGCAAAAGCATTAAGGCCGTGTTCGAATCCACTTTTGCTATTTTAAGAATGGAAAAATACAGTCTGCGCTAGAGCTGCACGATTTTGGCTAAAATGAGAATCATCTTTTTTTTTTTTATTTGCTTAAAATAATGATCACGATTTTCTTACGACTCTATAGATGTAAAATAAAGATTAATATGAGTAGGCCATTATTATTGTTATTTCTCAAACATATGGTAAAACAACAACAATAATAATATGTGTAGGTCTACTGTTGGTTAAAATGCTCAATTTTGAACAGACTTTATATATGTCCTGGACATTAATGCACAGTGAAGTGAAGACATCAGAATACAACTATTCATAATTCTGAAGTTGAATTATTATGTTTGAGACATATGCTTGCAATCTGTCATTAACAACATTATTAAACCATTATTTCTACTGGTGAAATCAGACATTTGTCATTATCAGATTCCCTCTTGCATTATATTCAACATTATACAGGCTAGGGTAGTTATACTGAGACTGATAAACATTTATTCTCATGCACCACACTTTGTGTTCGCTATGAAAGAAAAACATATTAAATGCTTGTCGCAATCATAACTCTAAAATGTGATATGATTATTTAAATGATGTGCGCTTTCGGTTTCATTTTCACTGCTAAGTGCGGTTCATACATCCCGTGCTGCTCCCAAACGATCACTCTGTGCCACAAACTGAATGTTATTTACAACTTTATTACCTGTTATTCACAGCCTATGCAGGTTCTGTTCACTAAAGTGAACTTCATTCACAGGCGCGCGCCCCGCCCTCTCTAGTAACAGGTCACGTGTGATTTCGCGGCCGCGAATACATCATTACATGAAGAGAGAAATTATATTTTTGTGTGAATTGTACCTTATAAATACAGTATGTGACTCTTTCAATACCATTTGGAGGTGTCCACGTTGCTGAACAACGGCTTGGTAGCGGTGACAAGCGTGAGCGGTGTGGAGAGCCGCAAGTGTTTACAAGTGTAGAGTCCCTGAAGGAGCTTCTGATGGAAACTTTTGCTTTGTGTTTACCTTATGATTGTATCTGTTGGAACCTGGTCTGCGGGTTCCCGCCTCTGAATGAGCAAGTTTTAGCTACGTGTACATTAAGGTAGCGTTCAGAAACAAACCAAACACCTTCATAGAAACGTGACACAGAGGAGCATAAAATCCTACTGCCAGCTAGTGTTTCGGAAGTGTTATTGCAGAGCAACACAAACAGGCGCAGTGGGTCACGCCGATCACTTGAAGAAGAAAATGGCCTTTAATCCATTACATTAATGTCTTTTTCTTTTAATCTGTAGAGAATAGTTTTTTTTGTTTTTTTGTAGAAAGTTGTACCATGCAGATTCTTCTTTTCAATCAAACTGTATAAAGGCTGATTTATACTTCTGCATCAAGCACACAGGTATGGTCCCGCACAGCCTTTGCGCGGTAGCATAGCCCTCGTCGTGGCTGACGCTGATGTGCACCTCTCAAAAAATGTAGCTACACGTTACAACGATGCGTAATGCAAGCTCTGTGATTGGTCGGCTTGGTAGCGTTGACGTGTGTGGGCGGTGTGGAGAGTCGCGAGCCCAATGGAGGGAGTGTTTACAAGTGTCGAGTCCTGTGAACGAGCTTCAGATGGAAACTTTTGTTTTGTGTTTATCTTATGATTAAAGTTGTTGCACGTCCACAAGTTTCCAACTCTAAATGAGCGAGTTTTAAATACTAGTACATTAAGGTAGCGTTCAGAAACAGCAAAACACCAGCGAAGAAACTCGACACAAAGGAACATAACCTACTGCCAGCTAGCATTTCAGAAGTGTTATTGCAGAGCAACACAAACAGAACACAGAAGTATAAATGCACAGCTACATGAAAGGCAGGCAGCGTGGGTCACACAGATCACTGGACGTATAAACCAGCCTTTAATCCATTACATTAATGTATTTTTCTTTTAAAGTAGAGAATTCTTGTAGAAAGTTGTTGAATGGCGTTGCATTTAAAGGAAGTGACACAGAAAATAAAAAGATGGCCGTTAGCAATCCCATTTATGTTTCTTAAACTGTTTTTCCTCCCTCTGGTTTATCTCTTTTTATAGCCCTTCCCACAACACAGTCTGTTGAACGTGCTAGTGCATGCAACACTCTTGCATCAAGTTCAGACAAAACTACGCAAAAAAATGGAAAGGTAAGTCATTTTTTGAAAGAATGTGTGATGTTTTTTCTTTATTTCAGTAATGCTTTATACAGTACAGATTATCAATCGTTTTCAGGCATTAAAGAGACCGCAGTGCTGTTTGTCAAATCAATTCAATGTTGATTCAGTTCAGTTCAATGTGATTATCAGTGTTAAAGGATGATATCCAACAGCTCAAGATACCGGAATTTGCTACCAATCAATACTGAAATTTTAAAAACTTCCATTTCCTGCTAACATTTGAGCACTGTCGAGCGCGTTCTTAAACAGCGCTGATTTGTCATTGTGTTCACATGTTCAACAGAAATGACTGTGATTGGCCGTGAAGGTCATCAGTTTATTGAACCCACCGCTGTTTACTGAGTGTAACACAGATACAAGGACACTGGAGCGTTTCAAAGTCACGTCGATCAGCTGGTTTGTCTATAAGCTGACATATGAGCGGTCTGGTGATGGCTTTAAAACGCTGTGTTACCTGATATAGCTTACCTTATTCAGTGTAATGGCTGAGCCTGTTTCTGTGAGGTTTCTGTGTGTTAATACATCTGTGGTTGGATTCCTGACACTGTCAATAAGCGTGAGCCATACTTGCTTTTGATTTACGTACATACAGAAAATGCTGCTTTTTAAAGCCAAGTTCGCCAAGTCCTGTCGGTGTGGTTGAGTTTAACATTAGGTACATTACATAGACACGTTAATTTTAATGCGATTAAGACAATACTATGATTGAGTCTACCATGTAAACAGCGATCTTTGATTAACTTAATCTGACTAAAGTCATAATGGATCTAAATGAAAATAAGACCAGTGGAGTATTCCTATTTTAGTGGCATTATTTAAGTAAACGGCGCAATCAAACTATTACGTCACGCAGAACTTTTTGCCGCATTTTCTGTCAGGATATTACACACACACACACACACACACACACACACACACACACACACACACACACACACAAACTGTTTGACACTATTCTCTGCACCTTCTGAGTCAGTAAAGGACCACAGACACACATGTACCACGAAATGCCGAAGTTTTTTCTTTCCATTCGGCGTGGGGTATTAAATTCCATTAAAACAACACTCTTGCACCAGTCCTTAATTCATACTCCTATCCAATACCTCAGTTTATCACAGGGCACGAATTAAATGTTCCAGAATGAAAGTGTAACTGCTGAACTGCAAAAAAATTAAAGAAAAACACCCAACATTACATGAAACTGCAGGAAATGTGGATAGCGCGGTGACGCAACATTCAAAAAGCACTTCATGGAAGCACCTAATTTGTTTTATACAGATTAAGGCAAGTAACTGTATTACTGTTGTCTATGTAAACATAGTCAGTAGTGTCTTCAAACTAAGTGAAAGATCCAGAAGGGCATCCTGCTGATTTGATTCAGAAGGGCACTTTATTGTATAAAATGTAATGTATTTTACTCGAACGCATTAATTCTACAGGTGCCTGATAGTTAGCCGTGGGACTAATGTTAATCAGATTCCCTCTAGTGAATGCATAAAAATCGTCATCATAATTTACTCAAGTGCAGCCCTCAGGTTCTCACATCCCACTTAATAGGTGCTGCTAGTGCCTCCCTAGTGTGGCGTACCTCACAGGTTGAAAACCCCTGGTCAGAGGTGGGGGTAGAGTATCCAGAATCTATACTCAAGTAAAAGTACAAGTACTTGTGGAAATTTTTACTCACGTAAAAATAGCAATCTTAAAAGTTACTCGAATAAGAGTAAAAAAGTAAAATTACTCAAGTAAATAGTTATATATATCCCAAATTATGTTTAACAGAGCAAGGAATTTTTTACAGTATGTCTGAAAATATTTTTTCTTCTGGAGAAATTTGTATTTGTTTTATTTTGGCTAGAATAAAAGCAGTTCTTAATGTTTTTAAAACTATTTCAAGGTCAATATTATTCGCCCCCTTAAGCAATATTTTTATTCGATAGTCTACAGAACAAACCATCGTTATACAACAACTTGCCTAATTACCCTAACCCCCCTACTTAACCTAGTTAAGCCTTTAAATGTCGCTTTAAGCTGAATACTAGTATCTTAAAAAAATATCTAGTCAAATATTAGTTACGGTCATCATGGCAAAGTTACAAGAAATCAGTTATTAGAAATGACAGCTATTAAATAGCCCCTATTATACATGAAATAGGGTCATATTTTGGTTTTGGGGGTCTCCAACAACAGTCTAATATGCATGCAAGGTCAAACAACACTTTCATGGTCTTATAATCTGCATTTATTTTTACCTAATTATCCCAGCGACTCCCATATGAATCGTTCAGCGGAATCTGCGCTGATTAGACCGATGACAGCCTGCTGCGATTGGTCGACATGGACAGGCTTCAGCGCGAGACAGAGTGAAATGCCTAGCAGCTAATCAACAATATAAAAGTAGTCACAGTGCATACACGCTTCATAGTGGATTTTGGCTGCCAGTCGGTGAATGTAAATACAGACGATGGACTAGAAAATACTAACGACTAACTATTTTATTGAGCAAAAAGTCCAAGAACTGGCGAGGAGATCTCCTAGCCCGTCACAGTTCTACCTGCTCTTTTCACTCACACGTCCATAGAGGCGACCTAGGGCGGCAGAATAGAGAGGGTGGTGTCGGCGACACCTCCCTCACCACCCGCGTCCTCAGTTATATCCGCGTGTGTGTGTGACTTTTTTTCTATTAGGGGGCGGGGCCGCAGGTTTCAAATCTCCCAGGTTTGCGCGCGCAACTACTTGTGTTTCGTAGCCGCATCATCACGAAACACCTAATGACTCGTTATCAAGACGACTCGTTTGAAGCACTATGAGTCGACTCTTTTATAGATGAATCAATAATTTTAAACACTGTACACTTACAGATTTGAGCCTTAGCTGGACATTTCACTTCACTTAGAGCTGTTTTACACACTATATGGAAGGGCATTTTTAAAAACCTACAATAGGGGCTCTTTAAAGCTATTATGTTTAAAAATGTTGAAAAAATCGTTCTGAAATTGGCAAAAAAAAATATATATATATATATATATATATTTATATATATATATATAAATATATATATATATATATATATATATATATATATATATATATATATATATATATACACTACATTTTTATGTTAAAAATAATGTTTAAATGTTATATTTTGAATGGTTAACAGTGTGAATGACAAATCAGATCAGTTGTTGCATTAAACAGCAGTTTCTTTAATTATCCCATAGTTACCATTTATACAGTTCAAATTGGGATAGTTTTGACACTTACTGTACCGATACGTGTTTTTTCAGGTTGGAGCTGTGATTCATGTATATGTTGCAATGTCAGTTCGATATACAGCGTGCATCGCATTTTCAAACTTATTCTTTTCTTGTTGAAATCTTGAAGTGAAAACAAAGACTGAACTTGAGGACGAGGGTGACCTGGTCAGATAAGCTCATTGCACAGACCGTGACCGTCCTCTCGGAACAGCAGATTTAGACATGGCGTGACCATGTATAGTATAAACTCGCACGTCTTCCTTGACTTTAGCCATCATTCCAACATAAGCGCACACACTCCAACCGAAAGCCGGAGACGCCTCTAGCGACACAACCTCTCCTATGCGGCGCCTTGTGATATTTGCAAGCAGGTCATATGAATCATATTTAATATCATTGGACAGAAACGGAGGAATGCCACCAAATGTAGCAAAGTAAGAGTAATAATTTACTTATGAGTGAAAGTACTCAAAAAGTACACGTTATTCAACAATTTTACTCAAGTAAACATAACAAAGCAATTGTAATGTAACCATTTTTATACAATGATTTGCCTTATTACCCTAAGTTAACCTAGTTAAGTCTTTAAATGTCACTTTAAGTTGTATAGAAGTGTCTAAATATCTAGTAAAATATTATTTACTGTCATCATGGCAAAGATAAAATAAATCAGTTATTAGAAATGAGTTATTAAACTATTATGTTTAATAATGTGTTGAAAAAAAAAATCTTCATTCTGTTCAACAGAAATTGGAGAAAAAGTTTACCAGGGGCTAATAATTCAAGAGGGCTCATAATTCTGACTTCAACAGTGCATACATTTAAAAAAAATCTAAATATTTAAAACTTTCAAGGATTAAGATGCTGACGACCATTAAACAAGTCAAAACCATCTTATGAAAAGGGTCCATTCTATTGAATTGAATATTTCTATTGTATTTTCAGGTTGTATTCATTGTTGAGAAAAAGCACAGCAGGGCAGTATCAGGCTTTCTCAAATTTCTCCCCAACAAGAACTTCGCCATGTTTTCTCCTGTGGACCACCGTGTCCCGAGAGTTAATGTGCCTCTAGCGGACTGTCCTGCAGACTTTACCTCCAGACCTGGAGACTACGAAAACACACTGTTCATCTGCCGAATAACACAATGGCCAGCAGACAGTAACTTTGCTGAAGGGTGAGCAAAATCCTTTTCTCCAAATGAAGAGTTTTACATCATGCATTGGGCTTTTTTTAACGGGATGGTGTTGTTTCTCTCATTTAAGGCGGCTTGCAAAAACGTTAGGGCAAGCAGGTGAAATAGAGCCAGAAACCGAAGGCATCTTGACTGAATATGGTGTTGATTTCTCGGAGTTTACAGAGGAGGTCTTGAATTGTCTTCCCCAAGATCTGCCTTGGAGCATCCCTGCTCATGAGCTGTCTACAAGAAGAGATCTCAGGTAAACTTTTTCTCCGTCTCAGCTCTGCTAAGGCCCATATTAGAAGAGTTAAAGGTGCTATAGAATGAATGCATAGCTGAATAATAACAGTTCAATACATGGTTGTTTAGTCGTTCTCATGTAAATCCCATAAGTGTAAAATCTAGATAAAAACAGCCCAATCAGAACAAAACCCAGACTCAGACGATCCACAAAGGATCATTAATTTGCATGCTCCAGGCAGCGTTTGATTGGCCACAGTGTTTGTGAGATTACAATGATATTTTTGCCATGGTTTTCCCTTAGATGTTTATTTTATACTTACTTTGTTTGTGGGACTCTTATTTTGAAAATAAGACGTTATAGAGGTCTCAGGTTATGCAAGCGCAGGACTGGAGTATCTCATCTCATCACAGCTCAACATCAGAATCCAAAATTCAGAAAGACAGATTATAAATTGAGGCGTAAAGAGGTGTAAGGTCTGTTAAAATCTGTCTTTTGTTAGTTTAACTTGTACATTGTGAAATTTGTCTTGTATATTTGTAATGAGAAAACAAACTTGTTTAATTCTTGTTTACACATCATGTCATATCTCTAAGTTCCTACTATGATTTTTCTGGATTAAAAGAATAACCAAAAACCTCAAACTCATCTGTTTATGCAGAGGCTGATATTGATATTGAAACCACAAAATACATCTTTAAAAACATCTCTGTTGGCCTCTATTGTCGAGTATAATTATGATTTAGGCAAGGCAAGTTTATTTATATAGCACATTCCATACACAATGGTAATTCAAAGTGCTTTATGGAAACAAGAATAAAAGAAAAAACAAGAAAATGATACCACAAAATACTAACAAACAGCTTCTAATATAATGTAATGAAGTATGTACAGTATATGCAGAGCTCATAAAATCTGGTAGCCTGAAGTCCCGGGGCTATTGTTTTTTTCAGTCAGGCTACCAAAATCTATCTACAGTGGCCAGCGGGGTATCTAGATAGCCTGCCGGGCACGCTGTTGAGCAATTTTGGTAGCCTGACTGAAAAAACAATAGCCATACCTGCCAACACTCACGTTTTTCCCAGGAGTGTCCCGTATTTTAGACCCATCTCCCAATTTGTTCTGTCTCCCGGAACCCCCATCCCCCACCCCCGGTCCTCAGCTTGTTGGTACAGTCTATAACACCCCAGATCGCCGACATTGGTGTAATGTCGGATCGCAGCCAGCATGCCACTTGTCTCTGCACGGCACCTATACATCCCCCCGCCTTTGCCTCAGCCCCTAGGCCCCCACCCCCAGCTCCCGGATTTTCAGAGGCAAATGTTGGCAGGTATGACAAAAGCCCCGGGACTTCGGGCTACCAGATTTTGTGATATGTATGTAAATATGTAATTTTTCAAGTTTACTTCAGCTGAACTCTATGGCACCTTTAATTTTTGATGAATCATATGTCATGTCTATGCAAAGTTCATCTTAACTCATGACATGTTTTAAAATGCTGTATTTTCTAAAGAAAAGAGTGTATATTTACCATCGACCCAGCTACGGCCAGAGATTTGGATGATGCGCTGTCCTGCAAACAGCTCTCAGATGGTACGTATCCTCCTTTTGACTTTTTTTTTTTTTTTAAGTTCATTGCAATGATGATACAAATGCACACTTTCATTCTCTCCTCTCCTCATTTAGGCAATTTTGAAGTTGGTGTTCATATAGCTGACGTGAGTTACTTTGTGAAGGAAGGAAATGCCTTGGATGAACTCGCTGGTCAGAGAGCCACAAGTGTCTATCTAGTCCAAAAGGTAAACCTCGCATTTGCACTATGGCTATAGAAGATTTACTGGTAACTCTTTAGTTTAGGTCACAATTCACTGCATCAACAAACCATTAACTAACACTACTAGCTTAATAAACTACTAATTAGCTGTTTATTAATAGAAGTTTTTAGGTATGCAGAATACTTTATAACTACCAGTGAAAAGTAAATATCTTAATAATAAGCCAGTAGTTGATAGCATGAAGTGTGACCTAAACTAAAGTGTTACGGATTCAAGAACAATTCTGTGCCTGTGAAATGTTATGAAGCGGTGAAGCAATGTTGTAGTGCAGAGGAAATGGTAATTTTAGATGTACCTGAATTAACATCGCTGTAGGCATCTGCTCATAACTGTTTGACGAAATGACGTTTTCTTGGACCTGGAGCGCTAATTATTCTGGAGTTGAAAGATGATTCGTAATTTGAAGCATGAGTGCTTTGATGTGTCTAGTCATCAACTTGTTTGGAGGAAAACGTACAACAAATATTAATACCCATGCTTTAATGTATAAACACTATAGACACCAACAAAACAAACAAAAACACAGTGTATATGATAATTTTGTATTGAAAATGCACTTAAGGGCTATGAATAATATTACGGTGAAAACAATAGGCCTGAACGTAGGATTTATTTTATCTTTAAACCCATACTGGAGATATTATTATATTTAATTCATCTTTATTTCTATAGCTCTTTTTTTAGGGGTTTTTCACCTTCATTATGATAGGACAGTAGAGATTTCAGACAGCAAAGCATTTGTAACAGAGAGGGGGTAAGGATGGGCAAAGGGCCTCTAGTCGTGAATCAAACTCGGGTCGCCGTGAGCCCATTGGTGCTATATGTAGGTGCACAATACCACTAGGCTACTGGCGCTGACAATTTCTATAGCTCATTCACAATGTACACTGTGTAAAAGCAGCTTAAAACAGTAGTTCTAGTAAACTGAAACCGTGTCAGTCCAGTTTTCAGAGTTGAAGTTCAGTTTAGTTCAGTTCAGTGTGGTTTAATTTTCACTGCTCAAACACTGAAGAGCAAATCCAGCAATGCTCCACAAGTCCCAAACCAAGCAAGCCAGTGGCGACAGTGTCGAGGAATAAACTTCACCAATTGACGAAAGTGAAGGGGAAAAATTCTCAAGAGAAACCAGATTCAATTAGGCACGACCATTTCTCCTCAGGCCAAACTTCTTGTGCAGAGCTACAGTCTAGGCGCCGGAGGCTGAAGAATGCTGGACGTCCATCGTGAAGAAAGCTGCAATTTGTGAGTAAGGTTATACAGGCTGGCCCACGGGATCAATGCAGAGACCCGTCTGTCACTGGGGTCTTTCAGAAATCGGTCTCATGCTCTCCACTCCTCCATAAACGCCAAAGCATCTGCTCAGGATACTGCCTGGTCCATGGTTATAGAGACCTCTAGAAGTCCTCTATGATTGGCATCATCTCTTCACAGGTCTTGGATCACGTCAATGGCGCTGCACAATCTGGAAATGGAGAACAAAGACAACAATTAGAGTAGCTGCTGTTCATAGTCTATTTAAACAAGAGATTTTAAATGTTAATGCAAAAAAGTAGTTCTATAAATGAAAATAGCACCTATGTAAACAAACATAGAATTGTTTTTAGCAATAATATCATTTATAATTCCAGAAATTTATGCAAAATAAATTATTCAAAGTTCCTTATTTTATATAAATTCTGTGTGAACTTGAAGCTGCGGAGACTTTTACTTCAGTATGTTGATGAACTTCCATCTGAAATGGAAAATTGAGTAGGGGGCGGGGCTTTTTTGTGCATCATTCACTAATGGCTTACTAACTGTAAGAGGGGCGTGGTTATAAATATTGTGCCACTGCAAACAAATGGTCAGACTTTGATTGAGAATTACCAAAACAGAAATTTTATTTCAGTGGATTGACTTAAAACAATGTACGCTAGGAAAATAAACATTGTACATTTAGATTTCATGCAGACTTTAACAGTCTTCATGCAGACTTTATTTCCTGCTCAGGAAAACAGTGATGATCATTCATTTTGTGAGTCACAAATCCACCATTATCTTCTCTTCTGGGACACACCACTTCACTTCCACATTTTTCAATTTTTGTTGAGCCGTCTACATGACGCATCATTCTCTAAATTCAATAAAGCTTTTGTCTCCGCATGTAAACTTCGATTCATATTTGGGTACATACTGTCTGTCTGGAATGTAAATGCATTCCACCGTGTTTTGCAACCTCATTAGTCTGTTATTGCTGCCTCATCCCATCTTTGGGAACACATAAATCTGTTTCCCAGTCTACACATGATAGACTCACTGATTTATTCTAGACTATTTTGAGCTTGCTTTGTTTACAAAACAAAGAGGTTTCTTGATGAAGTCATAGCAGCAATAATTCTTTAGACAAGTTTGAAAGTTACAAAGATGATTGGCTGGGAAAAATTGCCTTAAGCTTTGTTTTCACGACCAAACAGTGCCAGTTTAAGTGATCTCAATAAAAATGTGCCTTTTTAAAATGAAAGTTGTTTTAATTATATAATTATATAATTTTATGATTTTAATGCCACTGTAATTAAGACTGTCAGTAAGTAAAATAAATCTGATTTGACATTTGCTTGATGAGCTTTTGGGATCACCTCACACTTCAGTAGATGCAAAAGAAAAGATCTAGGTTTACAGTTTTGTACCCTTTATCATTGGGAATGGAAACCCATAGGATTTGTTTGCAGGACTCTACAAGTTTCTGGCCTGCATTTAAAGTGAGAACATTTCAAGAGGTTAAGGAATTGGGGAAACCACTTCTGAATAAGGTGTTTAACCTTAAAGACTAAACAAATGACTTGTAAATGGACAAAAATATAAAGATGACAAATCTCACAAGGCTGTCAACCGAACAAATTCAGAGCAAGGAACCAAAATGATTCTTAAATGGACCAAAATGTTAAAGGTGCTGTGAGTTTTAAAACCTCTTATAAAGCGTAAAGATACAATAATATGTTATATTTAAGAAATATGCTAAGTAAACATTCTTGTTTATCTGGAAAACAATGCTAAAGTCAGATATTCTGCTTTGAAAATGTGCGTTACATGCCCGAACGTCTGTCTTTGTTTTGGTTCTTTTAACCCGCCCAATGCAGGTTTAGCCAATAATATTTCAGCACCCCGGGTTGTCTTGGTGGAAAACAGCATATTTTATTCGTTCAGTCATGAAGGCTTTTAATGTATGCATCTGTGACCGAAATGCGACCTCCGGTGGACAGTAGCGGACTCCAAATTGAGATGCAGATTCAGAGATCCACATAAGGTGGTTGTTAATTAACAAATAATATAAATATTACGAATGTAAACATTAGGTGAGCAGGTTACATTGTAACCCTGTGTCCTAACAACATGTTTGGCCGTTTGCACCAGACGTAACACAATAGAAATTTAAACACAGCCCTTCAGAAGTGCAGAATAGTGCACTCACTGCACTCCAACGAAATGGTAAGGTTTGTAATCTATTGAATACATATTAAACTTTAACATTTATTAAATGTAGATGCTGAATCACATATATTTGTTGGCTGCATCAAGTCACAGTTCTAAACTTTATTTTCAAGATCTGAGGTGAACTATCTGCTACTGCTTTAAGTATATGGCAATAAATGTCATGAAAATTGCATTAACATTTAACACCGAATAAAGCACATGAGGTGTACCTGAGGTGATCCTTGTCAAAGTTTAATGTTGTTCAGCTGCAAGAAATAGAAGCCGTTTCTAAAATATAAATTTCAGATGTTGGTTAGCACAAAAACTCCTTTTAATATGGAAAATAATCCTTCTATTGTGTGCCATTGCTTTTATTTAGAGCATGACTCAAATCAGTCTTTAGGCTCAGACTTGCTTCAGTTGATAACATTAATCTGGCAACCTGCGCTTGCACGTGTTTTCATCCAGGAATCCAATACCTAGTTCAATCACTGGGTGTCAATCTTACATACTGCACCAGCGATTTTAGTGACAATGTTAGTTAAAATTCTACTATTAGCTAAGGAAAACTGGAAGCAATTAATGTAATATGGGAAAAAGGCAGAAAAATGTGAAGCTAAACCTCATATTAAGATATGTACAATATTTAATGGTACTATAGAGCAATGTTGATAAAACTGGGCTAATGCGCTCATACTTTTCTCTTTTAAGTGAGGACTCTAGCTGTTGCTTTATAACTAGCTGTTGTTTGTGCATTAGGCCTACAGGGCAACTACCTACTTAACCTTAATTTTGATGTCATAAATTCTTTTTCCACAAAAGACATTTTTTGAGTATATTTCATCATATGAATATGTTTTAAAGATGAGAAAACAAACAAACAAAACACTGTTTTATAGAAGCTAGAAATGTGGGACTCAAATGACGGCTTGATGTCAAATACACACCCAAGTTCCTGATTAACAATGACAATGAAAGGGATAGTTCAGCCAAAAATGATTTTTTTGATCATTTACCCATCTTTAACTGGTTCAAACCTGTTTAGTTTTTTGAACACAAAAGAAGTATTGAATAAAAGATGGCAGAATTGTCCTTTTTTGGATGAACAGTCCCATTATCAATACCTCCATTTTGTCCAATAATAAATTAAAACCACATCAAAATCCAAACCTGTTTGATTGATTGATTGATTGATTTTCCAATTTTTCTTTTTTGTTATACAGGTGATTCCCATGTTGCCTCGTCTTCTCTGTGAGGAACTGTGCAGCTTGAATCCTTTGACAGATCGACTGACATTCTCCGTCATTTGGAAGCTTTCTCCAGAGGGAAAGGTACTGTGTGTCAGACAACGTCTTAAGGCCCTGGTATACTTCAAACAAATTCAAAGAATGAACTGAAATTACAACATTTTAAACTAAATCAAACCAAAATTATATTCGTTTTGAGTTCAGCTCCCCAAAGCAACCTTTTGTTTAGGCTCCTAAACACTTTAGAGCTACCATTGGTCCATGACGATTACACAATCAGTGAGTTTGTTTTGGAACTCCGCTGCTTTTGACGTGCGATTGATTCGTATCTCATATCCATGGAGGTCAGACTGCATGAAATTCTGAGGTAGCGTTCAATTGCTGTTGTGTTCATACTGCATGATGGATCAGTGACAGGAGGATACAGACTACATGAATAAACGTAGACCAGAAGTGATAATGAAATAACCCAAGATCAAACATTAGATCAGAGTTGGAAGTGGAAGTCAGTTAATAATTTTGCAATGTGCTGCTGCAAATTTTTCTGCTTTGTTTCTGTTTCAAGAGTTCACACTTAGCTGATGATTGATTATAAAGCATGTTTGCCATGCTGTCCCGGGAGAGAGCCTGTGAGCAGGGGAGTTTGAGCTCAGGCAGATCTCGAGAACTCCCCTGACTTGTTTATAGGTGATGACAGATTATAGGGATAGCTATAGAGAGATATACTGCTTACTAAGAGCTCATCTATAATGCCAATTTGGTATGGTCAGTTTACTCATGTCGTGTGTTTTTGGACTGTGGGAGGAAACTGGGAACCCAAGGGAAACCCATGCAAGTACAGGGAGAACATGCAAACTCAACACAGACATGTCGACTGGTTCAGTAAGTACTTTAACCAGTGACATTCTTGCTGTTAAGTGAACTGAACTGTCGTGTCGTCCAATCTAGAAAATGGGGAAGGGAGGGGGGTACGTGTAAGAGGGGGGGATTCTTCAAGATGAAGATAACTCTGGTTATTTATAGTGAGTTAGGAATCATCTGATTGGTGAATAATGAGTTGACTAATGCAGGACCAGCTGTGATCAATCATAAGCACATGATCCTTTCAAAACTAGTTTATGAATAAACTTCACTTAATGCTCTTTTAAAGCTTATTTAGTCTGATATTGTCATCTATAACTTCTCCCCGAACTCCCCACTGCCCTGTATCTTGATATGTTTTTCAGTCCTAACAAATAACAGGATTTTGAAACGCGACAGGTCCATATATTTAGCATGCCAACTATTTCACAGGCATTGGCAGCATGTTGGCAGTTCTCACAGATTTTCATCTTTTATAATTCAGACTGCGTAATTTCCACTCACATGAACGAGCATCGATTTGCCTCCAATTTTAGGCATTTGTGTCTGATTTCTCAAAATTTGTCAGTGAGCGAAAAGCAGGGCTAAAACCGTGCAGTGTGATTTCAGCATTAGCAACATGAGCGAATTGGAGGCAGGGCCGACGCGTCCATAGAGGCGACCTAGGCGGCAGAATAGTGAGGGCGGAGTCCGCGACACCTCTTTCAATACCCGTGTCCTCAGTTATATCCGCGACCCCCCCCCCCCCCCCCCCCACATTTTCAACTTCATCCGTGTCTTTTCTAAACATTTTTCCATTCGATTTTTGTTTTTCTGTTTGTGGAAAATAGAAAGCAGTGAAGGCTGAAAGATGTTTATGAAACTGTTCCTCTCTCACAGCCATTGTATTTAGGGGTCCATGCAAGTAGCATGACCTTTATACTCAGCCTTTTTTAAAACTACTTTTAGTCTTCAAACAAAGACAGAAAAAGAACTGCATTTGACTTTAGACTCTCAAAATTAAACATCATTTGGGAAATATTTGAAAAAGAAACAAAAATACTAATAATTCTGACTTCAACTGTATATGATGACCATCTCATCTCAGAGTACTGCTTTTTAATAGTATTGTTTACTCTCTATTCTACAGATTTTGAGTGAGTGGTTTGGGCGAACCGTAATCTGTTCCTGCATTAAGTTGAGTTATGATCATGCTCAGAGTATGATTGAAGCTCCTGACAAGCACTTTAGTCCTGAAGAACTGCCGACCTGTTCCCCAAACCACAGCATCATCGAGATACAAGAGGCCGTCCTCAACCTGCACAACATCGCCAAACAGCTCCGAGCCCAGCGCTTCGAGGGTGGCGCTCTGCGACTTGATCAGGTCAGACACACCAGTCTCTCTTTGCTCTGGTCTTTTATAGCCCGTTTCCACTGAGTGGTACGGGTCGGTTTGGGTCACCTTTATCAGGCTTGCATTTCCACTGCTAAAAGGGTACCAATGATAATCTTTCGGTGGGCGTGGTGTAGGACAGGAAATTTCAGTCAACATAATTCTTGCTTGAGAAAATGTCTACAGTAAAGCTGGACCGGTCGTTCACATATCATATAAGCACTTCTCACAAAAGCAGATGCTTTATACATATAAATGCTTGTGTATAAATGTTCATTACTAACCTTTCTATGAACATTTGATTTGATTATAACTGCAGATCAATGATGCGAAATAGCCTACTGTAACGTCAGTGCAAACCTCTCATCTGTATCTTTAATGTTCAGCAGCACATGTAGCCTCTGTTAGAACGTAATTCCGTCATTCTGAGTTCATAATTGTCCAGTTTGGAACTCTCAGCTCCTTCATGACCCCCACAGCATCTGCTCAGGATAAGGCCTGGTCCAGGATTATGGATGCCTTGGCATCATTTCTTCACAGGTCTTGGATCACATCAATGGTGCTGCATAATCTGTAGGGGCCTCGGGATGAGTATTCCCAGGTGGAAATGGAGAATAAAGAAATCAGTTAGCGTAGCTGCTGTTCATAGTGTTTTACGATATGCAAAAATGAAGCGTCTCAGCAAAGTCAGACCTTACTGTCCCAATTAAATCATTAAAAATGAAGACACGATCATATTTTATTTTGGTAAATTAAGCGTAATCTAGAGGCCTTTGCCTTTCATATAAGCCACTTCTGACACCAAATGATCAACTAGAAGTCAAGTTATTTGTTGTTCCTAAAATTTGGATACCTTTTGTCAGGTAGTCTATTGAGTTGCATGACAGATATTGGTAATGAAAAACAAAGTGGATTGTGTCCATGATGGAGTGTTTGTTATGAGTAAAGAGGAATCAGATTTGAACAACCCTATGGCAGTGCCAAATTATCCTAGTATCAACTAAACGAGTAAAACAACCTGAAGGAATCACTACCCAAACAGATCCATCACTGAGACACAGCAACCAAATGTACTCCCTACAATCTGAAACATCCTCATAATAACAGGTATTACGTAATGGAAATATTTTTGGTGACGCTAATGAAAAACATTTCCATTCACAAGTGTGTGATTATAAAGTCTGGAAGTGTGGTTGAATGCTCCTCTTTTTTTATTAATAAATGATATGGTTGTTATTGTAATTGTATCCTTCTATCCAGTAGGGGTGTAAAAATACACAGAATGTATGGTTCAGTACAAAAAAACTTAAAATAGATTTGTAAACACCAACAGTTTAAGGGTGCTTTCACACCTGTTCTGTTCCGAAACAGGGATTAAAATTGTTACACTTTTGCTCTTTGTTCTTGGTGCGGTTCGCTTTCACACGGTAAAGTTTCTAAACGGACCAAAAGAGCTAAAACAAGTCACGTGCAAGTAAACTCTCCACACATTGGTCAGAGTTTCACGGTTTATTTTGCAGAGTCCTGCTCAGCTGTCATGCATCCTTATTTTCATTTATGACGATGAGCATTAAGACTTTATAAGCGAAAGTCTGGCCTTTAATTTTGAATGGCGACAACCACAGACATCATCACAAAGTATAAATCAGAGGTAAGACTTTCTCAAACATAGCTCTTGGCTAGAATTAAGCATTATAGGCTTTACATTATAGAGAGAAATAACAGATAAACCAAGACTGCAGTTTGGTCAATTTTCCTAATGGATAAACAGCTCTCGTTAATAGTTCAGCATGCTTTCACTTGCTTATTTGACATGAAATGCACATTTACCGGTAGGAATGACATCCCACCAAACATATAGCGATATATATGCCTATTACATATCCATGATACACTGTGATATAGCCGAACTCGGATCGTTTTGCTTTCTCACTACAATCGATCCACTCCAGAGTTCATTTCAATCGACCCGAGACCACCTCATTCAGGCGATCTTGGACCGATTGTTTTGGCGCGGATCCGAGCGCGATTGCTGGATTCACATATGCCAAATGAACCGCGCTAACTGGGGAAACGCGCCAGGTTACAAAACAAAAGTCTAGGTGTGAAAGCACCCTAAAACAATTTCAAATGAAATGCCTGCTTGGTTGACCGTTACCAGTTTATAAATATAAATTGACAGCTTTCACAAGTCAGCCCAGTAAAGTATGAGGTCCCTTAAAGCTCAGTTTTGGGCCCTTTGCTGTTTACAATGTACATGCTAGCCCTGGGAGACATCACGGGATCAGCATTCACTACTATGCAGATGATACTCAATTATATATTTCAATAAAACCTGATGAGACGTCTGAACTGTTTAAGCTAACTGAGTGTATTAAAGATGTTAAAGACTGGATGACCAACAATTATCTTCTCTTAAACTCAGACAAAACAGAGTTATTACTTATTGGGCCTAAATCCTGTACACAGCAGATCTCACAACTTGACCTGCCAATAGAGTGACACAAAGTTAGCGTTAGCTCTACTATAAAAGATCTGGGTGTCATATTAGACAGCAATTTAACTTTTGAAAATCATATATCCCATGTCACAAAAACTGCTTTCTTTCATCTGAGAAATATCGCTAAGTTACGAAGTATGCTATCCATCTCAGATGCAGAAAAGCTAGTTCATGCTTTCATGACTTCTAGGCTGGATTACTGTAATGCTCTGTTCGCTGGTTCCCCAGCATCCTCTATTAATAAACTTTAGCTTATGCAAAATACTTTTCTTGCTGTAAAGTAATGCATTTATGATTAAAATTGTATTTTTGAATGTTGCTTCTGCCATAGTCAGTTAGGCCCTCTGGAAACTGACTTAAAGTTTTTGCTCAATGTTGTAGATCCAACTTAATGCTCTGGATTACATTTTTAAATCTTAGGGTTTTTTAATATTAAAGCAGACATGAACATTTTCTTTTATTTGACTTTTTGTTAAACTTTTTTTAACAATTCATATATTTATTATTTTATTATATTTATTATTTTATTATAAAAGGAAAAAAATCCTTTTGTTTATCACCATAAATATAACTAGTAGCAATCGTGTTGGTGAATAATAAAGAAATAATTAAAGAAAACTTCTGGACTTATTTTTAATCAACAGATCGTTTTTTTATACTGTTTAAGACGGTCAAAATGACAAAAAATAAGTTAAAAAAAAAAACTTTAAGACGTCATATACTGTTGAAGTCAGAATTATTAGCCCCCCTTTGAATTTTTTTTATCTTTTTTAAATATTTTCCAAATGACGTTTAACAGAGCAAGGAAATTTTCACAGTATGTCAGATAATGTTTTTTTCTTCTGGAGAAAGTCTTATTGGTTTTATTTCAGCTAGAATAAAAGCAGTTTTTAATTTTATAAAAAACATTTTAATGTCAAAATTATTACCCTTTTTAAGCTATATTTTTTCGATAGTCTACAGAACAAACCATCATTATACAATAACTTGCCTAATTACCCTAACCTGCCTAGTTAACCTAATGAACCTAGTTAAGCCTTTAAATGTCACTTTAAGCTGTACAGAAGTGTCTTGAAAAATACCTAGTCAAATATTATTTACTGTCATCATGACAAAGATAAAATAAATCAGTTATTAGAAATGAGGTATTAAAACTATAATGTTTAGAAATGTGTTGAAAACTTCTCTCTGCTAAACAGAAATTGAAAATAAACAGAGGGGAAAATAATTCAGACTTCAACTGTATGTTCCAAATAAAATACAATATATAAATAAAATACAAAATCAAAATAGGCGACGCAGTGGCGCTGTCACCTCACAGCAAGAAGGTCGCTGGTTCGAGCCTCGGCTCGGTCAGTTGGCATTTCTGTGTGGAGTTTGCATGTTCTCCCTGCGTTGGCGTGGGTTTCCTCCGGGTGCTCCGGTTTCCCCCACAGTCCAAAGACATGCAGTACAGGTGAATTGGGTAGGCTAAAATTGTCCGTAGTGTACGAGTGGGAGTGAGTGTGTTTGGATGTTTCCCAGAGATAGGTTGCGGCTGGAAGGGCATCCGCTGCATAAAACATGGGCTGGATAAGTTGGCGTTTCATTCCGCCGTGGCGACCCCGGATTAATAAAAGGGACTAAGTCAAAAAGAAAATGAATGAATGAATAAAAATCAAAATACTTAAATATTTATAATTTGTATTACTTACTCACTCCCCGGGCCATTTATATCAAAGTTAATATTTAGCCGCATCATATTTTTATGAGGTGGGTTGTTAACCCAACACTTAACCCCCAACCTGGAGGACCAGGATACATATAGACTACGGACAATTTAGCTTACCCAATTCACCTATAGCGCATGTCTTTGGACTGTGGGGAAAACCGGAGCACCCGGAGGAAACGAACGCCAACACAGGGAGAACATACAAACTCTGGAATTAATTATTAAATTAAATTAGAAACCACTTTCAAACTGTTGTTTATAGTGCAATAACGTTTCACAATTTTACAATTTGAGCTGTATTTTTGATTAAATAAATACAACCTTGGTGAGCATTAGAAGCTTATTTTAAAACATTTAAAGGTGCAGTAGGTAAGTTTGACACCCAGCGGTTGAACTAGGTATTCACTCCTGAATCAAAACAAACGCAAGCGCAGGTTGCCAGATTGACTACAGGAGCATGTGATTTAAACTATGTTCTAAATAAAAAAGCAAATGCATGTGATAGAAGGAATATTTTCTACATTAAAAGGAGTTTTTATCCTAACCAACACCTATAATTGATCTATTAGAAACAGCTTCTATTTCTCATAGGTGAACAACAGAAAACTGACAATGATCACCTTAGGTACACCTCATGTTCAATTTCAATTCACTTCAATTCACCTTTATTTGTATAGCGCTTATACAATGTAGATTGTGTCAAAGCAGCTTCACATAAAAGGTCACAGTAAATAGGAACAGTGTAGTTCAGTTTATAGTGTTGAGTTCAGTGCAGTTTAGTTCAGTTCAGTGTGGTTTAATAATCACTACTGAGAGTCCAAATACTGAAGAGCAAATCCAACGATGCGCAGCTCTATAGATCCCGAAACATGCAAGCCAGTGGCGACAGCGGAGAGGGAAAAAAAACTTCACTAAAGGCGGAAGTGAAGAAAAAAAACCTTGAGAGAAACCAGGCTCAGTTGGGCACGACCATTTTAATTTCTCCGCTGGCCAAACTTTTGTGCAGAGCTGTAGTCTCAGTGGCGGAGGCTGGAAGCTGGCCTCAGCGAAGACTCGTCTGTCTCTGGAGCGTCACAGGAATCAGTCTCATGTTCTCCACTCCTCCATGACCATCACAGTAGCTGCTCAGGATTCGGCCAGGTCCAGGATATAAAAACCTTGGGATCATCTCGTCGTTGGTCTTGGATCGAATCAGTGACTCTGCATAGTCTGAGGGCCTCGGGAAGAGTATCCCCAGGTGGAAATGGAGAAGTTTAATGTGCTTTATTCAGTGTTAAATGCTAACAATGTGAGTTTGAATGCCATTTTACATGGCATTTATTGCCATATACTGATAGCAGCAGCAGCAGCAGATAGTTCACCTAAGATCTTGAAAATAAAATAAACTGAAACTGAAAAAAAATAAATAAATGAAATTGAACTTCAGAACTAAACGCATATCAGTGATTCAGCATGTACATTTAATAATGTTAAGGAGGTTTAATATGTATTAAATACATTTTAAATCTTACTATTTTGCTGGTCTGCAGTAAGTGCACTATTTTGTGCTTCTGAATGGCTGTATTAAAATTTCTGTCATGTTGCATCTGGTGCAAACAGCCAAATTGCTTATCACTGCAAATCTCATCACAAAGCGTGTTGTTAGGACACGGGGTTACAATGTAACCTGCTCACCTAATGTTTATGTTTGTAATATTTATATTATTGGTTAATTAATAACCTCATGTGGACCTCTGAGTCTGCTACTGTCCACCAGAGGCCGCATTTCGATCACGGACGCAGGCTTTCAGAGTGGTTTCAAACTGGTATTGGGCAGGTTAAAATGACCAAAACAAAGACAGATGTTCCGGCACGGAAAAAAAACATTTTCAAAGCAGAATACCTGACTTCAGCATTGTTTTCCAGATAAACATGTTTACTTTGCATGATTCTTAAACATCTGCAAACATTTTATGGTATTTTTATGCTTTAGAAGAGTGAAAAACTTACAGCACCTTTCAAAAATTGTACTTACCCCAAACTTTTTTTCAATAGTGTGTGTGTGTGTATGTATATGTATATGTATATATATATATATATATATATATATATATATATATATATATATATATATATATATATATATATATATATATATATATATATATATATATAGCAGTAATATTTATCTAATTCAGTTGTTGTCATTTCCTGGTTTCAGCTGAAGCTGTCTTTCACCCTTGATAAGGAGTCCAGCATGCCTCAGGGCTGTTACGTCTATCAGTATCGGGACAGCAATAAGTAAGTATGCACACAATTGCTATCATACCACTCTGACTGTGGGTTTTGTGATAAATTCTAACTGCTAAGCAGTGCAAGACAGCACGTTTGCCTCATCGTCTGAATCCAGCTTTGTTCAGCTCTGTCCTTTTGTTGTTTGTAATTTTTTTTCAGTGCTATTGAAGTGGTCACTCTCTGTCCCGCTATTGCACAACATGTGACTCTGAACACCTTCGTGTTGAGCTTTTAAACAATAAATCTCATGCCCTCTGTCCTGCAGACTGGTGGAGGAGTTCATGCTGCTGGCAAACATGGCGGTTGGCCATCAGATCTACCGCTCGTTCCCAGAAATGGCCCTCCTTCGGAGACACCCGCCACCCCAGACCAAGATGGTAGATGACATGCAGGAGTTTTTTGACCAGATGGGCCTTGACATTGACTTCTCCTCATCTGGAGCACTCCATGTGGGTATCTTACACTATTTTAACATCATTAAAGTCCACATGAATTGTAAGCTGCGACCATATTTTTTTCATAAGTTCCTAGAGAAACTGAATATTAAATGAGAAAACAGAGGGTGTGGCTTGTTTTTTTTCTACTGTGAGCTGATTGGATGTAGTAAAGTAGGCATTTCATTCAGAAAGATTGGGGAATTGGTTTGGGGAGAGTTATTACAAACTAACAAACTCCTCCTGCTCACCATTTCTGTTTGTTGTCAAACTGACAGTTGGAGGGGCAAGCATGACCATGCCCAATACCTCAGACAGACCTAATCTAAGAATTTAACTGGGAAAAAAAAAGAGGAGGTGCATTTTCAGATTTGAATTTCTTAATGACATGCACAGATGAATTGGTCACCACAAAACTAGCAATGTGAGCTAACAAAGTCATATGGTTAGTAGGGCTGTGGATAAGGTTTCAGAGGGGATTGTGTGATTGGAGGGCTCTGTGTGTCTGTATTAATACTGAATATATTTTGCTATTACAGAGAAGTCTGAATGAAAATCTTGGTGATGATGAGTATACAGCTGCCAGGAAAGAAGTCATTACTCACATGTGCTCCAGGCCTATGCAGGTAATCATGTGTTGCATTTAACAATGTGAATTATATTTTAGGGCTGCAACAATGAATCAAAAATTTGCTTACTGTATGTCGGTTCCAAAACAGGTGATAAGAGTTCTCCTGACCTTCTGAATATACCTGCGGGTTAATGAGCGCACACCTGGAGGCATTTTCAGTAGATCGCCGAATTCACGAGTAAAGCTGCGGTCACACCGGGCTTTGTGTGTGCGAAATTCTGTCGTTCGGCGCTGCGAGTTCACCAAGCTTGAAGTTTGCACCGCAGCGACATGCGAAACTTGACGCATGACCTTGTGTTTCCAGTCTGACGCATTCGCGTGCATATGAATGGAAGTCTATGGGAGGAAAAGCCCAGTGAGACCGCAGTTTAAAGCTTCAGTCACACTAGAGTTTGAGCTTGCGAATTTCTGTCGTACGGCGCTGTGAAAAAGGGCTGGATTAAACAAGATAATTAGACATTAAAAAACACGAGCGATTGGTCCATATTTTACATTTCTGTCCAGAGAGGTCATGTTTTGATCCTCGATTGGTCTCACGCAGTCAAGTGATGCGATTTCGCAGGTCAGAGTTCACCAAGCTTGAACTTTGCACCGCAGCGACCTGCGAAACGTGATGCGTGACCCTGCGTTTCTAGTCTGACGCATTTGCGTGCGTATGAATGGAAGTCTGTGGGGAGAAAAGCCCAGTGTGACCGCAGCTTACCCATTGAAAGTCACGGTGAGATAAAGGGGCAACGCACTTTACAGAGGCGGAGTTGGAGGTTTTAATAAGAAAATTAAGTTAACCACACATTAATAGTATGAACAGATTTCGAATTATCAGTGTCCTTTATTGACAGATGGAGCTTTAAAAGAGGCTGCAATTAATGCAGCCAATAGCATTTGGAAACCCTGAAAAAAGTGATATTACAAAATGTATCAAATGTGTGTGTGGGTGTGTGTGAATAGATGCATACATATGAACAACTACATCCTTAAATATGGATATATTTTCCTAGAAAAGACAGAGCTGCCACTTATAATATTGTAAATAGGCTACAGAAAATGTGAGGGGTGCAGAGAGAGAGAAAGAGAAAAAAATTATCTATGCAAGATTCAAACTCGCTCTGCTGTGATCCCTATTGTAATCTCTAATGGCGCACTAACCACTACACGATTGTGGCGCTCTAGAACGTCTGTGTAATGATACATCGTGGTTTATGGCCAAGGAATTGTACAAAAGTGTATAAAACGGTTCAGTGCCCGGCATACTGTACAGATGGTCCTACATGCTATTGCCACATTGTACAGTAGCCTAAAATGCCCTGACGCAAAAACAAAGAGCCGCGCTGAATGTTTTCTATGGTAAGCGCAGACCTGCGGTTTGCCACGTTTAATTTCAAAAGGTTTGTTAACAACATTAACGATTCTTTTGAAAAACGACAATGCTCATTCTAATATACATTTGGATATAAAAAAAAAACCTATGCACTTATAACCCTCTCACGATAAAAAAAAAAAACGTATTATATACTATTTCTGTGCTTCTAAGTCCATCAAAATTCTCATGACAAGAGCACGCAACACGTAAACTTTCTGAAACAGACAAACTCTGGAACATAACCTGCTCCAGAACAGGTCATCTTCAGAGAGTAAGGCTACATTGACACTACAGGCAAATGTGGTCCAAATCCGATTTTTCCCCCTCATGTGACTCAGGTGATGACAGTGTGAACAGTCCAAACCACATGTAATCTGATCTTTTCAGGTCAGATCTGTGCCACTTTCATTTGTAGTCTTAAATCAGACACGGATCTGATGTTTTGCAATGCGACCGCAGTGTGAACGGTTATGTCGGATTTCATGCGACTTTTACATAATCTTTGAGCGACATGCGTCATCATTCTGTCATTTGCGTCATCCATCACACAGGACGATTACTGTACCATAGAAAGTTGGTTGTTCATTTTAAAAAAGATTTTGGAGGCAAAACTGGTGCTTGTTAACTAATCTGGTTAACGATTGAGGCATGGGTTGATCGGGAAGCTGAAGAGCGCCGTGCGTGTTGCGGATAGGGGATCCGTGTGCAAAGGAGGGAGAACTTTCTTGCCAAGAGAAAAAAGGGCAGGTGCTCGAGCACCCAAACCCCCCTTCTGCACATGTCTGCTGTTTATAACGAAGTAAAGGAAATAACTCTGCAAACGGAGATAAACCAACTCCACCTTCACAGTTCAGTCTGCGGCTGCTCATTAACCCTTGATGAGTTCACTACACCGCTGGTGCAGAGCGACATGCGCTGCGCTTGTCATAAATCACAAATGATCAGTGTTTTCAATCACAAGAGACTTATTTTAGGTCTCAAATGCCGAAATACACATTAGTAGTAGCAGAACAATCATTTACAGTTCATGAAATACTCCACGGTTGTCTGTGAAAAGAGTAATAATTATAAGCATGATCTGATAACGTGCTTACTTCATACAGTATACACATTGTGTGCATAATTAGACATTTTGTGCTGTCCGTATCTGTACTTTTGCGCATGCGGTTCAGTTTAGGAACAGGATCTGTTCACACTGCAAATCTGATATTGGCCACATTCATAAGAGCAGTGTGAACAGCCATGCAAAAACATCAGATTTGAGAAAAAAATCTGATTTGAGCACTAAGCCTGGCAGTGTGAACGCAGCCTAAGTTGCTTTGGCTACTTAACATACCCCAAAAGTTTCCTCCATTTTTGGAACCAAAAGCTGAGGTTATCAGCTTGCTTACTCTCAAACTTACCCTGGTATGTCACATAACCTGCTTTTTGGAATACCCCCCTGATTTGCTGTTTACTTTGGCAGCTCTTTTGTTGCATTTCCATGGCTTTAACCATCCTATTTCGAGCACATCTAACCAGTCTATTAAAAGCCATTATATTGATCTTGGCTAATTAAAGGCATTGGATAGCATTAATAATCAATCCATTTTATTAATGTGGGGATCAGATTTTTAGATCATACTGATGAACAAAATATATACAGTTAGGTCCATAAATATTGGAACATATACACAATTCTAGCGTCTAACACAGCCATGGAACAGCTTAGAAGCCAATTGTCCAATTACTTTTGGACCCTTAACAAGTGGGAGGCACATATACAAACTGTTGTAATTCCTACAGCGTTCACCTGATTTGGATGTAAATGTCCTCAAATTAAAGCTGACAGTCTGCAGTTTATGCACATTTTGTTTAATTTTAAATTCATTGTGTAGGTGTATAGAGACAAATGTTAGAATTGTGTCGACATCCAAATATTTATGGACCTTTATTTATCAGATTCTGATCCAAACAGTATATTTCCCATGTAGTGTTATAATGTAGGGTAGACTCAACCATTCACTCATTCAGAACTACATTCTTGGTGTGAACAGACCTCAGAATTGTGATCTAGGTGGGATTGGAATAGAGCTAAAGTGTCTGAAATTAAAGATGATACAATGGTGACCTCTGCTGAACTTCTGGTGATCTAATCTAAGTTATTTGATGCTGCTCTGTTTAGATGGCGGTGTATTTCTGCGCAGGAGCTCTGAAAGATGAGAAGTTGTTCCGTCATTATGCTCTGAACGTACCGCTCTACACACACTTCACTTCACCTATACGACGCTACGCTGATGTCATCGTGCACCGTTTGCTGGGCGCCTCTCTGAGTGAGTTGCTGTACTGTTGGGTCAGGGTGCATGTGAATGGTGCTTTGACGAATGCGTTCTGCTGAATGGTTTTCATTAGGGATGCACTCCGAGGACCATTGTGGACCGAAATAATTATTTCAGTTTATTTTCTTTCTTTCATTTGATTTCATTTCTTATTTTCATTTTGTTTAATTTCTTTTCATTTCTTTGTTCCTTCTTTCTTTTCCATTTCATTCTTTTTTTCACCTTTCACCATTTTTTCATCCTTTCTTTTCATTATTTATTTTGTCTTTCTTAATTTCCTTTTCTTTCTTTCTTTTTTCATCTTTCTTTCACCAATTTTCATCTTTCTTTTCATCATTTAATTTCTTTCTTTCTTTTCCTTTTATTTTCTTTCATCATTTCATTTCATTTAATTTCTTTTTTTCTTTCTTTTTTCATATTTCTTTCACAATTTTTCATCTTTTTATTATTTTATTTCTTAATTTTCTTTTTCTTTCATCGTTTTATTTCACAATTTCTTTCTTTTTTATCTTTCATTCACATTTTCTCGTCTTTTCATCATTTCATTTCTTAATTTTCTTTTTCTTTTCCTTTATTTTCTCTTTCTATCATCACTTCGTTTCATAATTAATTTTTTTTCTTTCTTAATTTCTTCTATCATTTCATTTAATAAATTTATTCTTTTTCTTTCTTTATCTTTCTTTCACTGTTTTTCATCTTTCTTTTCATCATTTCATTTTATCATTTCTTTTCCTTCCATCCTTTCTTTCTTTTTTCTTTCCTTATTTTCTTCCTTTCATCATAAAATTTTTATAATTTCTTACTCTTTCCTTTTTCATTTTTCTTTCACCGTTTTTCATCTTTCTTTTCATCTTTTATTCACTGTTTTTTCATCATTTCATTTAATTTATTTTCCTTCCTTTCTTTCTTTTTCCTTTCCATTTATTTTCTTTCTTTTCATCTTTTTCTTCATTTCATAGTTTCTTTATTTCATCTTTCACCATTTTTTATCTTTTTCAACATTTCATTACATAATTGCTTTCTTTTTCATCTTTCTTTTTTATTTTCACCATTTTTATCTTTCTTTTCATTATTTCTTTTCTTAATTTCCTCCCTTCATTTCTGTGTTTCTGTTCCTTTCCTTTTATTTTCTTCCTTTTTTCATCCTTTCATTTAATAATTTATTTCTTTTTGTTTTTTCAACTTTCTTTCACCATTTTCATCATGTCATTATTTTTTTATTTCATTCACCATTTTTCATCTTTATTTTCATCACATTTTATAATTTCTTTCTTTTTCTATCTTTTTACATCTTTCTTTTTTTCATCTTTCTTTCACCATTTTTCATCTTTCTTTTAATAATTTCATTTTTAATTACCGTTCTTTCTTTCTCTTTCTTTTTTCCTCTCCTTTTATTTTCTTTCTTTATTCTTCATTTCATTTAATAACTTCTTTCTTTCTTTTTTTTCACAATTGTTCGTCTTTTCATCATTTCATTTTTCTTTCTTAATTTACTTTCTTTTTTCTTTCATCATTTCAGCTCATAATTTCTTTCTTTCTTCTTTTTTTCACAATTGTTCACATTTTCATCATTTCTTTTTTCTTTCTTAATTTACGTTCTTTTTCTTTCATCATTTCAGTTCATAATTTCTTTCTTTCTTTCATTATTTAATTTAATAATTTATTTTTTAGTTATTCTTTTTTTTGTTTTTCATCTTTCTACCTTCATCTTTCTTTTTTGCCTTTTCTTTCTTTCTTAATTTTCTTTATTTTCTTTCTTGCTTGCTTTCATCATTTAAATTTTTTTTCTTTCTTTTTTATTTTTATCTTCTTCATTTCATTATTTCCCTTTTCTTTCCTAATAATTTATTTGTTTTTCCTCTTTCTTTCATCATTTCATTTGATTGGTTATTTACAATCACATAATTCTGGTGACGCATAAAATTCAGATGGAGGGCAGAAAGTTAAAAAACTGAATGGGAGACATAGAGGAGTCCTGAAGAGTGTTCTGGTCACACATTGGAGTAGATTGATGAATATGGTCTTATTTTACAAAAAAAAAAAGCTCCCAGTTTTACGGTACATAATATAGGATATTGCATATTTCTGTTCATTGCATTTTAAGGTTTTATTTGTGTTGCGGTTTGGTCTGTTCTTTCTGAAGTTTTCATTATATTCCACTGGGTGGCAATAAAGTATTTTTAAAATCTTGTTTTGAAGAAAATAAAAAGTTTCTCAGTCTTCTAAAAATGAAATCTGTGAAATCTGTATTCTTTTTCAAATATAGTGCTGTTGAACAGACCAAGGACATTTTCACAGTATTTTCTGATATATTTTTTTCCTTCTGACTGGGGAAAGTCTTATTTCTTTTAGTTTGGCAGAAATAAAAGTAGTTTTTTTTTTACCACTGGGTCAACATTATTAGCCCCCTTAAGATTTTTTTCCTTTTCTCGATTGGTTACAGAACAAACCACTGTTGTCCAATGACTTGCTTGATTAACCTATTAAACCTGTAAATTGCACTTTAAGCTGAATACTAGTATCTTGCAAAACAAGTAAAAATACTTATTATGCTGTCACCAAAGAAAAGAAATGAGTTGGAAAATAGTTATTAAAACTGTTGTGTTGTAAATAAAAAGTCTTCTCTCCAGGCTGGCTTGACCACAGTGCAACACACAGTTAAATTAAGTCTTCTTTGTTCAATAACTCTGCTAAAGACAAAAGAAAACATTCCATCATTCCCCTATTGTCTATTTTAAACCACAGTAAACTAAAGTTTCAAATTATAGTTTAAAATAGAAGCTAAAGTGGGCCACGCTGCTCCCACCCACCATAAACCTGGCAACAGGTCCCACTATACCAGCCTCCCGTGTTTCCCTGAGGGTCCTCAGAGCCCGTATTGCTCTCTGCATAGGGTGCACGGAGACCTTGCCTCAGGGAGTGCACGTGCTGACCAGGCGCCAGTCCGTGCCGGTGTTCACCAGAATGTTGCTCGGCGGCACATTTGGAGCAACAAACACGTAATATTCCTTACGATGTTGCGTTTACGTACGCAAACTGCAAGGAACTACAGC